>NC_092231.1:6513196-6695696 GCF_036320965.1 Panulirus ornatus
TTCTGTACATAGTCACGTCTTCAACCGCTGCTTCGTTCCCACCAAGACTGAGAAGACAAGTTCTTGGTTCCTGCATACTTCACGGGAGGGAGGGGCGTGTGGGGGCTGTAGAGTCGAGGGAAAGATCCACATTGCTCCCTGACCTGAGGCTGGTCTCACGAGACGCCCCGCCCATTAACCCCGACCGCCCCAGTTCCTGGGGACTTGAGGAGGGAGAGCGGTGGCCCGCAGGGGGTAGCTGCTACAGGTCCCGGGGGCCAGGCGGATAGAAAGGTAATGACCGCCATATTATAAGCAGGATCGGGGTCGTGGGAGTGTGAACACTGTTGAACTCCGCTGGCTTTTTTTTTTCTTCTTATCGGAGTTACGTACGAGTTAAGATTATAAAAACGAACCCCGATATATTTACTCGAGGTAATCTTGTGAAAGAACGGGTTGAACAGCGTTGTCAGAGGTAGAATATATGTATACACAAGAAGAGAGTCGTAGCCTAGCCCACACACAGAAGACCAGAGTCGTAGCCTAGCCCACACACAGAAGACCAGAGCCGTAGCCTACCCCACACACAGAAGACCAGAGTCGTAGCCTAGCCTACACACAGAAAACCAGAGCCGTAGCCTAGCCCACACACAGAAGACCAGAGCCGTAGCCTAGCCCACACACAGAAGACCAGAGCCGTAGCCTAGCCCACACCCAGAAGACCACAGCCGTAGCCTAGCCAACACACAGAAGACCAGAGTCGTAGCCTAGCCTACAACAGAAGACCAGAGTCGTAGCCTATCCTACACACAGAAAACCAGAGCCGTAGCCTACCCCACACACAGAAGACCAGAGCCGTAGCCTAGCCCACACACAGAACAACAGAGCCGTAGCCTAGCCAATACACAGAAGACCAGAGCCGTAGCCTAGCCCAAACACAGAAGACCAGAGCCGTAGCCTAACCCAAACACAGAAGACCAGAGCCGTAGCCTACCCCAAACACAGAAGACCAGAGCCGTAGCCTAGCCCACACACAGAAGACCAGCAAAGCCGTAGCCTAGCCCACACACAGAAGACCAGAGCCGTAGCCTAGCGGTTCACGCTAGGTGACACCAAGCTAACCCCTCCGGCCACAACACCTGCAGCGAAGAGAGTATAATCAACATTTATGTGACCCGCTTTATGACGTTCTCAAGACTGACTGACGGATAAGATGAGGTACATGTACCCCGCCGTCTTAAGTTTCCTGATCCGACAAGACATCACGCTCCTTCCAGCCGCCGCATCCGGCAAGGCAGTATCTATGTTCCCTCAAAGTGCCGAGCGACTGGGCATGTTCCCTCAAATTTCGGACGACAGGTCATGTTCCTCTACGCTTATCGGCCAAGCCATGCGTCTCTAAACGACAAGCCAGACCCTTTCAGAACCGACACAATCGACTTTACACAGCCAAAACAACACGGCAAGCAGCCATAACTGCCACCAAGCTCCACGGGGAACAGTTGTACAGATCCTTATTTTTTTACGACGTTTTGAGCGACAACTCGTGATTCCGCCAGATACTGCCTGTGTTCGGTCTTTATCTTCTCGCATTATAAAAAAAATCAGCAGCAGCAATAATTAAAATAATAATAATAATAATAATAATAATAATAAACTGTATTTTCAATGACGCATGACAAAGGTATTATCAATTTAGCAGACTGTAGCTTGCTCAGTCCAGCAACACACATCAGTTACATACATGCACATGAACTTTCTTCTTATCTACATTGCAATATATGGGTCACAGACGTTGTATGTAGGTCAAGATAACTTCCTGGACCTCTGTGCCGGGGTTATCTTGACCTCTGTGCCCAGGGTTATCTTGTTTAAGACACATTTGCATCACGGACAAACTTGCAGAGCAAGGAACAGTTAGATGAATTAGCATGTTATATATTTTTTTCTCTCTCTCTTCGCTATTATCGTGAGCTTGCTGATGAGACTCGAGGGTACGACCCTATGACCACGACTGTACGACCACTAAGAACGACGGTGCGACCCTTGAGCGGGATAACCTTTAAGCCCGACGGCACGATCTTAATACAAATGATGGCTTGACCTGACCCATTTAAAGTCACAATCCATCATGTCTTAAGACTCGTACTGTCGCGTACAAAGGGGCCAGAGACAGAGTCAGCAGGGGCTCCATCCCGCCCGGGGTCAGATTCTCATGGGTTCGATTCCTGGACGTGGCAGTTAGCCCATACCCAACCTAGGCGTTCGTCATACTCTCGGGGCTAGTCGATCTATGGGTACCTGCCTGAAGGTATGTTTACACTAGACACAGAAGCCAATGGGATAAAAAGTTTTCAATGGGTTTGATTTCCACCACCTGTTCTATTCACACTGCAAGGAGAACCACCGTCCCAGCCCATCGTTTCTAGTGTAAACTGTAAATGGAACCTCAACAATTCCTGCTGACTATTGCCACAACATTAAACTGCCTGAGGACTGTGTACAGGGAGTTGAAAAGAAAATTAAAAAAGGAAAAGGCCTTGGGTAAAACCATGTCTACAGAGAAAAAAAAAAAAAAACATCCATTGCGATCTCTGCCGCCGCTCGCTCTCTCTTGAATGTTTGTTTTCGTTCGAGGGTCAGTTGACGGTCTGAACATATCTTGCTGGATATGTAACTTAAAATAAATGTTTTACATTCTACATACACATTTATACATATTCAAAAGCACAATTTGCATAATCTAATTATAAAATTAGATATCATAAGGGATACGCATAAGAATGATAATATAGTGTCCACTATTACAATGTCTGGTGGCACGTCCAGGGACAATCCGTTTCGCTGGCTATGGCTTTCCCCACACGTATCTGTGGACGATTCGTAGAAAACCAGAGATATCTCTGAGCCCGTTGGTTTTTTATGAATAGGCTAGGTTGTGTTTGTTTATGTGTATACACACATAGGAGTCAAGACATAGTAGATACATAAAAGGTTAAGATACGGGGGCAACGCGAGTGTAAAACTCTTCTCCCGTAACACGCAATTAGTAATCCCGCAAGCAAAGCCGAACAAACAAAGACACTCAATTACACAAACACATCAAACGCACACAAAACATACACAACCACATAAACACATACACAAATAAGTACACACATTACTCAAACACAATGCAAAGCTCATATAGAGAAACAGACAGACAGACAGACATACACACACACACACTTGACCCTGACGACCGCCTGACCGGGTTCCCAAGGTCTTGAGGGGAGGGGGCTGAGCCTTGGGTGGCTGGGGGAGGGGGAAAGCCGTCTGGAGGAAGAGGTGGAGGATGTGGGGGGCTGGGGCAGCCTGAAGCAGACAGACGGTGCTTGATGCTGAATGGATGGGGCCCTCACAAGTGTAGAATTCCCTATTTCCCCCGTAAAGTAAATACGAATTACACACACACACACAATATATATATATATATATATATATATATATATATATATATATATATATATATATATATATATATATATATATAATGCAAGGAACTGAATGACACTTTCAAGAAAGTGTGTTCACAGTGGACACTAATGCTAACATCACTAATAGGGTATGGAGGAGGATCAAGACCTGTAAAGCTTTGATTAAATGTTTGAAAAGACTTGAGCAGGGTGTTGGAACCTTTGGTCTATATATAAGGCACACGGACCTGAGGAACTGCCTCCCTAAATATACTCAGGGAATGTCTGGATAACCCTTGACAGACAGCTTGAAATACTGTTCAAAATAATCGCAGGCACCGAGGGTAAGGTGGTGTGGTGTTATGCCAAGGGCATCGGAAGCGAGCAAATGTTCTGCATTTGTTTTTTTTTTAAAGAAAGGAGGTGGGGGAAAACTGGCACAATTCTAAGACCATAAAATGAGGGTAATCGTTTTTAGGTGTTTACTGGAGGCCAGACCACTACCTCTGACAGCAGAAGTCTGTATACTGCTGGGGAAATGACAGACAGAAAGACAAAGCACAACCACTTACGAAGGAGAAGCAGCCTCATGATGGGGGAGTGGGACGTGCTAACGAGGAATCAAAATCTTTCTAAAGAGCTCTTTGACTGAGCTGTTGTGTGTGTGTGTGTGTGTGTGTGTGTGTGTGTGTGTGTGTGTGTGTGTGTGTGTGTGTGTGTGTGAAAGGGATCTTAAGGTTCTCAACATCTAACCTAACGCGTCATCTGATCACTAAGTCAAGAGAAATGTTCAGGAGGCAAACTAGTTTACTGGTTAATTATCAAATTGCTTTCACATACACTGAATAAAAAGGTTTGAATCAATTTCCACCTTACGGCAGACCTCAGGCACAGAAACATACAGATATGAGAGAGGAAGTCTAAAGGATGGAAACACATAAGTCAGGCTCCTAAAATACGAGAGGTGAGTCATAGGGAGGGATCAGATACGTAAGAACGAGGGGAGACCTTGCACGGACTCCCCAGGTTTCTTAATCCAATTGAGAACGTGAACAGAGGACACGTCTCTGAAAGATGCAAGGACAGAACAACCAGAAACCAGAGATATGTGTGTGTGTGTGTGTGTGTGTGTGTGTGTGTGTGTGTGTGTGTGTGTGTGTGTGTGTGTGTCGTCCCGGTCAGGCAGGAACCCTGCAGCACTATGATGGGAAATGGGGTGTCGTGCCTCCTGTGGGGGAGGACGTGAGGGGGGGAGGGCCATAACCCCTTGGCGGGGTGTGGGAGGTTATGATCCTGTGGAGGGAGTGAGGGTTCTCCGACCCTGCGGTGTTCGCCAGCTGCCTGAAGCATTTCGTGATATCAAGCCTGTCTGATACAGAGGGGAGAGCTCGGGAAGCCGTGAAGCCAAGATAGATAAGCGGGCGAGCTGGTGGGGCATGCAGGGTGGGCTAGCATTAGAGTGGGCGGGCATGCGTGGGCAGTGGGTGGGTCCCAGTGTGGACAGTGGAACCCTGCGTGGGTGACTGTACACAATAATGGTGTGGGGTCGCTTTTCCTCTTAAGACAGCGACGAGGGATCACGTCTTTCACAGACATTATACCTTGAAGAATGGTAGGGGTGGCTGGTGGTCCTGCTAGGGCTTCGAGGGTAACCCTAAGAGGTCTCATCCTCTTCCCCGAGTGTCACGCTTACAGCCTAAGGTCACCCTCATATACTAGGGTCACCCGTAAGTCTAACCACAATGGCTCGAGGGAGTGAGGGATGAATGCAAGAAATGAGGCTGGCCCTAAGATTCATCAGGTGACACATTGTATACAATTCACATTTACGTGCAATTACTATGACCTCTTAAATGATGTACTTGTAACCATGTTAATTCCCCTAGTTACTAGCATCCTGGGAAGAGGAAATATATCGGGAGGGCGCCTGTCTCTGCTGCCAATGGGAAGGAAGGTTCACAGGCACTTACAGTAGTAACAGACCCTTCCAAGACCCCATCATCCCGTCAACAGACCTGATTTTACTGTTCTACGAACGTTTCTCCAACTGACCACCACCCAGCATGTACGTTCCTTGCTCATATCTTATTTCTCTCCAAAAGACCGAATTATCTCATTTGCTGTAGTTCTTCTATTACCAAATCACCACCTACAGACTCCTCACAGTCCTGTCTGTACGTCCTCATTCATAAAACAACACAGCTGTAGCACACATCCTGTTCCTTGAATCAATAAACTCTGATGTCAACTGGCTCATGATCTGTCCCTTAAGCACCACAAGTCTTCCTGTATCACCTACGCTTTCCCTGACAACACAAACCTTTAGAACATTCCTCGACAGTCTAGATTTCTCCTATGAGACCACGTCATCGTCCTCTCAATCCTCAAGCTGCGGGCCTCTACATAGGAGTCTCCAACATACATCACAGGGAAGAACAGGTGAAAACCACCTACATAGATGGCTAGGGTGAGGTAAGAACACTTTATCATTTCCATTCGTACTGATCCATACTAGTTATTAACCGCTAAACCTACAACACTGTATGTCAAGGGTACTCTCCCTCAACCCTTCTGGATCTGTTCGTTACGTCCAGTCCTTCACATAACAGCAAGAGAATTTTGCCCCTTATCGATTTACCTTAAGACATCATTTACTCTAGTATAACGCACCTGAAACAGCTTCTTCCTCTCTCTCTCTCTCTCTCTCTCTCTCTCTCTCTCTCTCTCTCTCTCTCTCTCTCTCTCTCTCTCTCTCTCTCTCTCTCTCTCTCAAGCACCATAAATCTAATAACCATCTCTTTTGGCGGTTCTATAATTAATTCACCCATACGACACTAATTATACTCGGTAACATGTAACCTATCTTGGGACACTCCTCGTATAAATAGACAAGTCCACCCCGTAAGATTCTGTCTGATTCCTTTGCAGATGTCGTACATTCGTCTCTTCCGAAGGATCACCACTCTGCCTCAAACAAATGAGTAATCGATCCCCCAATGTATGGAGTACCTACCTCTCTCCATTTGAACCCTCCAAAACTTAAAATAAAAATAAAAAGCTTCGCCACAATGTTGGCTCTCTCCCTCACTTCCGTGGATATTACTCCGTTTTCTGTGTCTTAAGATTGGTTGTTGGCATAGCTTCACCATTTTATACCCCGTAATGAAAAGTTACTGCGTCAGTGATCACAATATAGCCGCTGGCAACTACATGGACCGTTAGGGTGTCTGCTTCCTTCCATACACCGCTAAGCTCTGGAACTCCTTACATTCTTAATTTCTTTATGAACATTTACAAACTTTTCCGTTTTTTTCCCCTAACGATGAGAATTTTGCCTCAAAGTCCCTTGGATTATATTTACCTTATTCTTCCTTTTGTCTTTAAATTATTTTTCTTGCCATTTAAATCCTGGCCTCGGCTGGGACTTTCCCTTCGTGTCTGTAGTCTTCAACGTAAGAACTAAAAGTATAAAACACAGTTCGAGTACATGTAAACAGTTTTACGTACATACGTAGACATGGCACAAAAATGATCTTGACACCTGCAAACGACGGGTATCAGAACGATCACCTTTTAGCTTTAAGAGGTTGGTAGGTTATCAAATTGTTTCATTCTTATGTCATATTATGTCACTCTGGAAGCGTAAAGATATTTTTTTTTTTTGTGTTGAGTGTACAAAGCCATAATACATACGTCTGTATCACACACGGGATCTAAAAGGGAATACCTTTCGTCAAATGTCTACTCTGGTATCATCATTATTGTGTGTTGCTGTAGGGAGGGGGTAAAAGACGTTTCGTGCTGCCTCACTCAAGTGTACGGTTGGCATGTGTTCTTATGCTAGGAGCTGTGAGAAACCTCCCACCCCCACAGCCTTCCCCTACGGTTTCCGTCCCCACACGAAGCGTCCGTTGGTGTCCATGACCGTGACAAAGACTTGTCATCACGCCCGGCTTGGCACAGCCCGTCACGCTCATGTTTCGCTCCGTCAACCTACTTACTCCCTACCCCCCACCCCTCCTCGTACAACACCCCCCCCCCCCCCAGCCCAGTCCCTCACGACATAACACACCTAAAACTACAACCTGTCATCCACAGCAGTCAAACCTAACTCTTGCGTACAATGAACCTCCCCCCTGAGCGTCGTTCGTTGTGTAAATGTCATTGCAGATGTGACGAATCACATTCTTCTTCTGGGGCCCAGACAGTCTGCAACACACACACACACACACACACACACACACACACACACACATCTAACAACGTCGCCACGTCTTCCCCATGTTCCAGGAGGTCTCCATGCACCAGTTGTCTTCCCCATGCTCCAGGTCTTCTCCATGCTCCTGAGGTCTTCCCCATGCTCCAGGTATTCCCCATGCTTCAGGAGGTCTTCTTCATGCTCCAGGGGGGTCTTTTCCATGCTCCAGGGGGTCTTTTCCATGCTCCAGGGGGGGTCTTTTCCATACTCCAGGGGGGTCTTCTCCATGCTCCAGGGGGTCTTCACCATGCTCCAGGAGGTCTTCCCGTTCTGCAAGAAGTCTTCTTCATGTTCCAGGAGGTCTCTGGCTGCCGGGGAGTGACGTCGTCGAACTCCGCCGCCGACACCAGGTACAAGAGCGTCAAGGGGATGCGCCCTGTACCGCAGCCAGACAGTAGCAGGTCCTCCCCTCCTCCCTACGTTCTCCGACACCCACCTCATCCACGCTCTCTTCGGGCCTCCCTCGTGCGAGTGAAATATATAGTTTATCCTCCTCTCGGTTTACTTCTAAAAAGTATACGGAAGAGCCAGGTGTTGAGTGAAAGGGAAGAACAGAGGGGCCGGTGTGGGAGGAGGTAACAAGTACAAGGGTCAAAGAAAGGAGGTCAGAGGTGATGAGGAAGTGAGAGAGGTCAGAGGTGGAGAAGCAGGGAGGGTGGTAGGCAGTGGGGATGGTGGAAAAGGAACTGGATAGGAAAAGGTTTGGGGGAGGAGGTGTGAGGGACGGGAGGATGATTACGGCAAGAAGAAGGGAGAGGTGTTGGGAAGCGGGAAGTGGTGGTGGTGGAGAGAGAGGAAGGACCCGTTAGCTGCACAGGTTCAGCGACGTCGTCTGACGTCATCACCACCTCCGCCTCCGCCGTTGCCGCTTCTGCTCAGGTCTTCCCCGTCTCGTTCTCGGCCCCGAGCTTTCTTTTCGGACCGTTCCTTGTTCTCCGTTCCGCAGCGTGGCCCAGCAGCCCCCAAACCCCTCACCTCACCTCACCCCGCAACACCTATCTTCCTGCGAGTGTAGGTCAAGGTTAGGTACGGTGAACCGTTGCACCATAGTGCAGCGGTCGGTGGCTTATATACCTAGGATAACCGACTCAAGCACAAGGAACCGATCCCAAACAAGTTAGGCTAGGTTAGACACTCCAGTGAGCTCGCTGGCTGGCTGGCTGGCGTAGCTAAGCTATGCTACGTTGTTAGGTTAGGCTAGGTTAGGCTCCATTAGGCTGGTTGGTTGGTTGGTTGGCTAAGCTAGTCTAGGCTACGTTAGGTCAAGTTAGGATAGATTCCTTTGGGTTGGTTGGTTGGCTGTGTTGCTAGGCTAGCCTAGGTTAGACTCCATTAGGCTGGCTGGCTGGCTGGCTAAGCTAGGCTACATCTAGTTAGGTTAGGCTACGTTAAGTTAGGTTAGGATACGTTAGACTAAGCTGGTTGGCTGGCAGGCTAGGCTAAGCTACGTTAAGTCAGGTCAGGCTAGGTTAGACTCCATTGGGCTGGTTGGTTGGCTTAGTTGCTAGGCTAGCCTAGGCTAAGTCAGACTCCATTAGGCTGGCTGGTTAAGCAAGGCTAGGGTACGTCAAGTTAGGTTAGGTTAGGTTGGCTGGTCCTGAGCGACAGCCGCCTCACACCTTCCCCACCTCCTTCGAAATACCCAGACATCCTGACCAGAGGTTACCCTACATGTCTCCATTCTGGAAACTCTCTCTCTCTCTCTCTCTCTCTCTCTCTCTCTCTCTCTCTCTCTCTCTCTCTCTCTCTCTCTCTCTCTTGCCTGCAGTGAGTGTGATAAGCCGCTATGCGAGTTGGGCATCTCGGGGAGAGGTGGGTAGGCGGTGTGTGTGTGTGTGTGTGTGTGTGTGTGTGTGTGTGTGTGTGTGTGTGTGTGTGTGCGCGCAGGGCGACCAACACACATCATAAGACCCCCCCAGCAGCAGTGTGGCTCACGGCTAATGACGACCTCCTTCTCACAAGACTGCTTTCTTCTTGAGGCTCCTGAATCCCCTACTGCTCCTGCTGTTGAACCTCCTACTGTTCCTGCTCCTGCTGTTGAACCTCCTACTGTTGAACCTCCTACTATTCATGCTCCTGCTGTTGAACCTCCTACTGCTCCTACTGTTGAACCTCCTACTGCTCCTACTGTTGAACCTCCTACTGCTGCTCCTGCTGTTGAACCTCCTACTGTTCCTGTTACTGCTGTTGAACCACCTCCTAGCGCTCCTGCTACTGCTTCTCACAAAGAAAAACAGCAGCAGCTTACGGGTGACCCCACGAATTCTACCGGCAGTCAAGAACAGCAGTAAACACGGTACAAGCACTATCCGTGGGAGGAGGAGGAGGAGGAGGTTCCTTCCATCGTGGGGATTCAACGATGACCAAACGTCATTTCGTAACCCTGTAACCACAGTTCATTCGAATCAATGTTTCGAACTGTTCGACAGCTCAGTTCCACTCGAACCTCACCGAACCCTGCCCCTGCCAGTACCTTAATCGTGGTCACGAGAGTGTGATGACCCCATTTTCTTTTTATTTTCGCCATGAAAAACGTATCAGCGTAGGTGTCTATCAAATTCAACTATTTTCAATCCCGTCCGACGAACCAAGAACACGTACAAACCTCCTAGTTCGAACACGAACAAGAGGAAGTCATGAAACCTTTAAACACGAACCCGAGGAAGTAAATGAACCCCTATGTGTATACGTTCACTGAAGGGAACGTAAATGGGAACTAATCCACTGAGGATCCGAGTACGTAGAAACTCCCGGACGGTATACGACCAAGTAAGGAAGCTAACGCCTGGGCAGCGCTCTGCGTCATCCAGGGCCTCGCCGTATATGTAGAGGAGAAGAATCAGGGGGGGTTCGAGACCGGGTGAAAAGGTCTTCTCGGACCGACCTAAACACTGTGGGTTTTCCCAGCCACGTTGCCACCCAACACCTCCAAGGTCGATGACCTACCCATCTCCCACACACACACACACACACACACACAAGGGCCTCTGTTTGACCCCAGGTTCCCTCCCCACACACTAATCCCCACCTACCAGGTCATTACCAGAAACCTCGTCCCACCTATACACCCCCTCCTCTGTAGTAGGGTTAAATACCCACACACGTTCACAGTGTACCATAAAAACAAAAACAGGATTCAACTAACTGGTGTAGGGAAAATAAGAGATAATTACCACTAATAATATATATACGTATACAAAGGTGATAATATATATACGTATATAAAGGTGATAACGGACGCATTTCCTTTTCCTGTATATGTGTGTGTGTGTGTGTGTGTGTGTGTGTGTGTGTGTGTGTGAATACATACACACAAGTAGACATGGTATATATATATATATATATATATATATATATATATATATATATATATATATATATATATATATAAAAGACGGGGCAACACTAGTGGAAAACTCTCCCTCCCTTAAACACACAAATAACAAGTCACACTTAACAGTACAACTGTAAATGCCATCAGTGTAAGGTACCAGATGGTAGGGAAAGTTCAACAGATTGGCGTACCCACGAGCATAGAACATTCTCTCTCTCTCTCTCTCTCTCTCTCTCTCTCTCTCTCTCTCTCTCTCTCTCTCTCTCTCTCTCTCTCTCCGCAAGGTACAAACACACAACCACCACCCTGACGTCAAGCTCTGACCTGACCTGACTTGGCTTGACCTGGACCCAAGGAAACAGTCCCAAAGGATTCAAACTTCTCCTCCTGCAGGGCATGTTACATCAAGGTCTCCAGCCCAGACCAAGTCCTCAGTGAGGCCAGGTCATAGTGAAACAAAGAAAAGAAGAAAAAAAAAATCAAACAAGGGGGGAAAAAAATTAAAATTACCAATCTTGCAAAAAGTTTTTGAGGAAGTGGTAACAACTGCATTCTTCAAAATCGGGGATCAGGTCCTTATAGCTATCAGGGAACAGACAATGAGAAGGTAAACAGTGTCCAAAGCTTAGCGGTGCAAGGAAAGAAATAGACATCACAACGGACGGCTCCACCTCACCCCTCGAGCTACCTACGACCACACACTCATCATGTGGCGGAGTAGCCTGTCGGGTAGTGACGTGGTCTAACTCAAAGTGGTGGTGGCACGAAAACAGCAGCCAGGCTCTCAAGTAATATCTATATGAGAGGAGGAGGAGGAGGAGGAAGAGGAGGAGGAGGAGGGGGAGGAGGAGGAGGAAGAGGAAGAGGAAGAGGAGAGGAGGAGGAGGGGGAAGAGAATCAACACTGCGGCGAACAGAAAATTGGTCCAAGTCCTGAGGTTCTGAAGATGGGTCCTCTGCCTGGCTGGGGAACT
Source organism: Panulirus ornatus (assembly GCF_036320965.1). NCBI lineage: Eukaryota > Metazoa > Arthropoda > Malacostraca > Decapoda > Palinuridae > Panulirus > Panulirus ornatus. The sequence goes on from NC_092231.1 coordinate 6,525,196, forward strand.
ACTGCTCTACCCCCTTAAGCTATCTAATCTCCCACACCGGGTTGGGGGGAACTGCTGCACCTCCTATGGCTATCTACACCCACCCGACTTCGTGAAAAGAACTACGGCTCCCCATGTCTCGCCGTACTGCCTCACCTGGCCGACGAACTGTGGCGTTATCGCTCTCCAAATCCCCTCCATCCCCACTGGGAGTCAGGCAGCGCTGGGATGGGGTAGTTAAGAGTTCCCTGAGGGTCAGTCCCCCTCCCCTCCCCTCCACCCTACGACACAGCACCTGTTACGTAGTCGCTGCGACACCAGGAGAGTCTCTCCCTCACCCTCCCATCACACACCGGAGATTGACTTTAAAAACCCCTCCCTTCCTCCCTCCCTCTAATCACTCCCTCCCTCCCTGCTTGCTTGCTTGCACGCCGCGCCAGCAGCAACACACGAGGACAGGACAGACGTGGCAGGTCTGAAAGCTCGACTGGGAAGGACTCTGGTCGACGACCCCGACCTCCAACACGACACAGGTCAATGATGTCGGCCTCCAACACGACACTGGTCGACGATGTCGGACCTCCAACACGACACAGGTCAATGATGTCGGGCCTCCAACACGACACAGGTCAATTAATGTCGGGCCTCCAACACGACACAGGTCGATGATGTCGGCCTCCAACACGACACAGGTCGATGATGTCGGCCTCCAACACGACACAGGTCGATGATGTCGGCCTCCAACACGACACAGGTCGATGATGTCGGCCTCCAACACGACACAGGTCAATGATGTCGGGCCTCCAACACGACACAGGTCGATGATGTCGGCCTCCAACACATGTCAATAATGTCGGCCTCCAACACGACACAGACAGACAGTCCTGACCTACACGACACACCAACAATTCCTCCTTCCTAGGAAGAAATGAAGAATGAGGTTCGTGTGGCTGCGCGGTCAGAAACAAGCAGACGAACCCTGGGAAATCCACCATTTATTCCAATGCTCTCCACGACCTCCCTCCCTCCCTCCACAACCACTAATCAGGCCCGGGGCTTCCTCCTCCTCCACCACCACCAACAACCAACACTACGACGCCCTCAGCATCACGTATCGTCTCTCCATAAGCAATGAGATGGATAAATAAATCCAAATCTCGAGGGGGTTTTGGGGGATTGAATTTCTCTATTCTAGAATCGCTTTCCGAGTTAAGTATGCCATGTGGAGTGATTTGAGACGACACCGGAGGTTTGGTATAGCCTTACGTAGCCTTCGTGCGACCTTCTCCTCCTCCTCCTCACAACCCCGGGTCCCCCACCTGACAACAGGACATGCATATTCTCCTCACTCGTCCGGCAATGAGAGGAATCAGAACCCCTACACCCCCAGAAGCCGCCTAAGGTGTGTTAGGAAGAGAGGGAGAGACTGTACCAGTCAGCACCGCCAGGCCTCCACGGACCACTACCGCGTAAGTGGAGGAAGGGATGTACCACGTACTGCCAGGCCTCCACGGACCACTGTTGTGTAAGTGGGGGAGGAAGGGTTGTACCACGTACCGCCAGGCCTCCACGTACCACGTTGCGTAAGACGAGGAGGGTCGGCTGCACCAGACCTCCCCGTACAATTGCTGTAACAGGGAGGGAGGGAGGGGCTGTTCCACGTACCGCCAGACTTCCCCCTAAGTTATCTACACTGGGGGAAAAGATTGAGGTGGGGAGTCCCAAGTGTAACTGATCCAGCATTAATATTCTCATGAAGTCTGAGGACACACACACACACACACACACACACACACACACACACACACGTAAAAGACATGGTACATAAGCGTCGAATTTTCTTTTCTTCTGGACACGTTGCTGCGTTTATACAAAGGATTTGATCCTTCCTTGTATGGAGTACTGCTCTCACATCTGGGGAGGTTCTAGCTCTGCATCCTTACTTGACAGAAATGAGTCGAAAGCGGTCCGACTTATACACTGTCCTAAGCTAACTTCCAAACTTGACCCCCATTGCCCTACGCCGCAGTGTTGGTGCACTTTCCCTCTTCTATAGGTGTTACTTTGGTTTTGGCTCCCGAGAGCTGGCTGCTTGCGTGCCCCCCCCCCCCCAGCACCACTGGTTAGACCACACAATTCTCAACAAGCTGCTGCGTCACATGATTACTATGTGGCGGCCGTTGGCAACTCAAGGGTGGGCCGTTTTGATAACTACTTATTTCCTCACACCTCGAAACTTTGGGACGCTTTACCCTCTCTCGCGTCTTTTCCAATAACTACTTCCTGGCACATTATATATATATATATATATATATATATATATATATATATATATATATATATATATATATATATATATATATATATACACACACACGATGTTAACAGACGGAGCAACCCGAGTGCAAAACACTCCCAGTAATATGCACAAATAGCAATCGCAATCGTTTTTTTTTAATTTTTTTTTTTTTTTTTTAATTTTTTTTTTTTTTTTTTTTTTTTTTTTTTTTTTTTTTTTTTTTAATTTTCCAAAAGAAGGAACAGAGAAGGGGGCCAGGTGAGGGTATTCCCTCAAGGGCCCAGTCCTCTGTTCTTAACGCTACCTCGCTAATGCGGGAAATGGCGAATAGTTTGAAAAAAAAAAAAAAGAAAGAAGCAATCGCAAACAACACACACAAACAATGACAGCAAATGATCCGTTAACTGCTCTAACCACTTCGACCATCACCAATACCACTGGCTATATTGATACCACCAGGACTGTTGCCCTCACCAACCTAACCACCTCCACCACCATCAGTCACCCACAGTGAGGTGGACCCGGAAGATCTTTCCCACGATAATGTCATAGCACCAAGGGCACCTTCAAAGAATATTAGTGAAATAATACAAATTGATTAATATATATATATATATATATATATATATATATATATATATATATATATATATATATATATATATATATATATATATTGGAAAGGATCACAATTTTGCGCGCGATCAAGATATTCCTATGAGTCTACGGGAACTTAACGTGTTTCATTTTCCCCGTGGACTCAAAGGATTATATATATATATATATATATATATATATATATATATATATATATATATATATATATATATATATATATATATATATACATAATCATAGCAAGACCGTAATGCATTCCAAGAAAGATTGGACAAATTCCCACAAAAGCGGATTAATTCTCGAGCATTTTGCTATGTGCCATTACCATTTCCATTAAACCCGTTTAAAACACACGCATTTCATCTATTTCTTCATCTACTACCCAGTATAATTTCTTAATGTGATGAGGCAGCTGACACAAACTTTACCGAAAGATAATCTTGCTTAGTTTAATTTTCACAGCACGTTTAACTTTGTGCGTTCGTACCAAGCTGTGCCATTCACACTCTGAATCCTCCAGTATATTCACCTAAATGTGCATAACCCTGTCCACTCCAGTTTAGCTGAGTGCCTGTAATTTCGTCTTTCGCCGCAGTATAAAGAATGGCCAAAAGTTATTTAAATCGAAGTAACTCCCGTCCCAGGATCAAACTCTATAAGAGAACTCTAAAAAAAAAAAAAAAAAAACACGTTGGATTTGAACCTAAGTTGATGGGATTATTCATCTTTATCTATTCTCATCTCCAATCCAAAAATGAAGCCTAGTCACGTACGTGTACATCTAAACCTGAGCGTGTGTATTTCCCGGTCATCAGTCCCGTACGAATATATGGCGTTCCATAACATTAATTTTTTTTTCCCCGTTAGCACCGCCACCACAGATCATTCATCTGCTCATGAAATCTGATAAAAATGATTTTGGTAAAAGTACGTGACATGGCTGTCTTCCCAAACATGTACCAGCAGCCTCAGTGAGAATAAACAAAACATGATAACACTGAGTGGCGTAACATACTGAATACACATGAAAAAGGAAAAAATACATATCACGCAGTCTGATTTTCATCTTTTACTCACATAGGCACATTCAAGGTACAATTATCACGCGTTCATGGATCGTCTAGACCTAACCATTTCAGACTGAAGCTAGCGAGACTCGGCGCCGCCACTCGAGCGGTTACAGGTCGGAGTCTAGCGGGAGTGGCTGAGGGTGAGGGAGAGAGAAGAGGAAGTGCGCGGCGGGGGCCGCTAAACACCCGCGGCCCGGGCCTCGTCATGCTCTGATGTTGCCCATTATTTCCCGGAGGATGGTAGTTGGCTACGTGAACTTCCTCTGGAGAGAAATCTGACACAGATCTCAGATTGTAACGGGTACATTATGTCCACTGTTTGTATGTGTACATTACCAGGTAAACCTCGTACAAAGGCAGTGACAACAATGAGTGAATAAATTTGTTTGTGACAGTCTGCGTTAGCCTTTATAGGTGTGGGGGCTCAACGAGGCAATAATGCACACATGCGAATGCGCGAAATACCTTAAATTTCATTATCATTCACATAATACTACTTAAAAATCTATGCATTCTTTAAGCATCAATTACATCACGACTACTCAAAATTCATGGCTGCTTTAAACATCATCAGTTTGTCTTAGATCAACGTAAACGTGGAAATTATATTGGTGCTAGGCACCCTGCACACTACCATTCTCTCTCTCTCTCTCTCTCTCTCTCTCTCTCTCTCTCTCTCTCTCTCTCTCTCTCTCTCTCTCTCTCTCTCCTTCCCCCATATTTGTTTTTGTCAGCGTCAAATTATCTTGCTTCCCAGCCAACACCTACTTCACAACAATTACAATTCAACAAGTACAATATACAACAGCAACGGCATAAATGAGATAATTACACGTATAATTTTTTTTCTGGTTCCTGTCACGCATCAGATATATTATACGCCTAATGACAGACTTGAGGAAATTATACTTTTCGGAGGATAAGTAGGAGTTTGCACTTAGTGGGGCCATATTTACCGACCAAACACAACAAAACCGAAACCCGAACCTTCAACTCCATCAAGCTTCCACGCAAGGTTAACTCTTCAACTTCATCAAGCTTCCACGCAAGGTTAACCTTCAACTCCATCAAGCTTCCACGCAAGGTTAACTCTTCAACTCCATCAAGCTTCCACAAAAGGTTAACCTTCAACTCCATCAAGCTTCCACGCAAGGTTAACCTTCAACTTCATCAAGCTTCCACGCAAGGTTAACTCTTCAACTCCATCAAGCTTCCACGCAAGGTTAACCTTCAACTCCATCAAGCTTCCACGCAAGGTTAACCTTCAACTTCATCAAGCTTCCACGCAAGGTTAACTCTTCAACTCCATCAAGCTTCCACGCAAGGTTAACCTTCAACTTCATCAAGCTTCCACGCAAGGTTAACTCTTCAACTCCATCAAGCTTCCACAAAAGGTTAACCTTCAACTCCATCAAGCTTCCACGCAAGGTTAACCTTCAACTTCATCAAGCTTCCACGCAAGGTTAACTCTTCAACTCCATCAAGCTTCCACGCAAGGTTAACCTTCAACTTCATCAAGCTTCCACGCAAGGTTAATTCTTCAACTCCATCAAGCTTCCATGCAAGGTTAACGTTTAACTCCATCAAGCTTCCACGCAAGGTTAACCTTCAACTCCATCAAGCTTCCACGCAAGGTTAACCTTCAACTCCATCAAGCTTCCACGCAAGGTTAACTCTTCAACTCCATCAAGCTTCCACAAAAGGTTAACCTTCAACTCCATCAAGCTTCCACGCAAGGTTAACCTTCAACTCCATCAAGCTTCCACGCAAGGTTAACCTTCAACTCCATCAAGCTTCCACGCAAGGTTAACCTTCATCAAGCTTCCACGCAAGGTTACGTCAAGCCACGGACAGCTCAATTAAATTAAGTTCAGATTACTCAAGTCGTTAATCAATAAATACGGTGAATATCAAGAGCGGGAACTCATATTTCTCACTCCGTGTTCCGTCATTTCCTTGCTTCATGTGACCGCAAAAGCTATCGGACATGGACGAATTTTCGGTTGTCAAGAGTTGCGCAGCCTGACACACGGACGGTATCTCATTTGATACATTAATGAATATTCACAATTTAATAATAAATGAATGATCATTCACAAAATGATAATATAAATGTAAGTCATTCCTTTGTATAGCATATCTGTCGACTATTAACTTCTTCATTAACTGAAATCAACTAAGGTTCCTCCCATTTTCTGCACAACCTTTTTGAGAGAGAGAGAGAGAGAGAGAGAGAGAGAGAGAGAGAGAGAGAGAGAGAGAAAAAAACGGTTCCCCCGCCGAGCTCGCCGGAGGAACCACTTATAACCGTACTTTCAGGTCGCCGCACTCACTCCATCCAGTAGCTAGGTCTTCCTGCCTGCAGAACTATGGCCCAGTCATCACAGCAATGTTCCTCCGTCTTACACAGTGGGTAAAAAAAAAACCTCATCCACTGAGCATTTCGTCAGAGTTCCCATTACTATTTCAAAGGTGATGCACACCTACACACAGTTCTATATAATGTCGAAAAGGAATGCAGTAGTGGTATTCTGAATGCAATATTGAAATAATTATTTCAAAAAATATATATATATTTTTTTTTCCGCAAAAAAAGGAAAAAATCTAAATAAGGTGACAAGAGGAAAATATTATTCTAGCAGCTGCACAGTTTACCTCCTCTGACTCTTAGCATCAACAGAAAGAATAACTGTGCCATTATCAAGAACCTTATGCATCTATACTGTACATTAATACAGACAAATTACCAGTCAAATTACGGGTCAAAATGCTCACTCCTGCCACTGAAGACTACCCCCAAATTTCACTATGTTCCCAATCTGGCTCTCACCTACATACGTCCCTCATCTTGTAAAAGAACGAACCTGTTTATTGTGTCACATACGTCGACGTGGTAAGTGTTCCACTGGAAAATGAGAAAAGGAAAGACACGAACAGACATGATAAGGTTTAATAACGAGCTGCAATTGGGCCATCTGTTCGGTGAAGACTGTCGGCCGATTTTCTCGAAAAAAGCAAACAAAAAAAAATTCAACCATTTGTCACAGTTGAGATGAAAATTTTGTTTGCCGCAAACTTCAACAAAAACTGCACGAGTAACACTCTCTTATCAGGGACCCCCAAGAACATTTCTTGACATCGATGACCTACACCTGCCAGTTGCTGTGGCATGAAAAGAAAATACAAACACGACAAACCAGAACGTAAAGTTACACCAAATTCTTGAGTGGTGAGGAAAGTTGAAAAAGAGGGCGTGGTGGCCCCTGTGGCCTCAAGGTGTAATCCAAAACCGAAGTAAATACAGTTGCGAAACAAGTCAACACTTTATTTTTTCTGAGCGGCAAAAACAGGGTCAATTTATATTAACGTAATCCTCCCACCCCCCCACAGATAACCCTCATTGAAATGCTCTCCCTGGGGACAGGAAAGAAAAAATACTGATATATATATCCTGTTGATGGCGATTAAGGGGGGTCGAAAGCAGGGGCATTGGATTTTTAACTCAGTCGCCATTTCCCGACGCTCCCCCGCTAAGGTGAGGAGGGCGAGCAACGTAAATGTAAATTGTGAGGTGAACGACGGTTCGAATCCTCGGGCCCGATAGCAAGCGTCACTTCTGACTTGAACTCTAAGGTTGTGTGGTCAGGTCGAGAGGTTGTTCAAAAGCACTGGTGGAAGAAATGTGGACAGAATGACCGGATGGTAAAGGAATAATAATAATAATAATAATAATAATAATAATAATAATAATAATAATAATAATGGTCTTGCAAAAGGCGGCATACGATCCCAGGAAAGCCACCATCACCATTACACAATAAACCACAAGTGCTACTTCAATAGTTCCATGCTCCCTTATCTAACCTCGTTCACGACCTTGTATCCTTACACAAGCCACGACACCCTCACCCTCCTGCTCCCCCCTACCAAGTGCCAGGACATTACATGAAGCGTCCAGATGCGTCGCATCTGCAAGCCTAGCCTAGCCCTCACACTGCTGGCAAGCCTAACCTACCACCGCTCACGGTTTTTGCGTCTCATTCTAGCGGGCAGGCGGGGGTGTTGGTTCCTCCAGCTGCTGCTGATGCTGGTGACTCAACAACACCGCAGGGTTGATCTGGCCCCCCCCCCCCCCGTCATTACTCATGTCCGGCTCGTGACAACAGCAGCTGTAAGTGTGTGGTCTTTGGTGGTGTGTCGAGGTCGTGCGTACGAGGTGCATTCGTGAGCAATATTCGTGTGGGTGTATGGGGTGTGGGGTTATGTAAATGTGGATCACGTTTGTCCTTGTATGTGGTGGGCTCATGTATATATTTTCACGCGAATACGTGGTGGGGACATGTGTAATGTGATGAGGTCAGGGCTTCAAGTGTATGTGTGTGTGTGTGTATGTGTATGTGTATGTGTGTGTGTGTGTGTGTGTGTGTGTGTGTGTGTGTGTGTGTTTGCGTTAGGAATCATTCGTCTGTACAAGTGTGTGTGTAATCATGAAGGTAATGGGGATCGAATCTCTTCAATGTAGCTGTGGTTTTGTACACGCATTAATAACAAGTATGTGTCGTAGGCCCGACTGAAGACTATAAACTTTAATATGTATATGTGGTAAGAACTCGTGTGCAGTCATATATGAGTATAATGCCACTTGTGTGGTGGACTCATGACTGTGCATTAAGAACACGGAAAGTTTCAACAGGGTGAATAGAACAGCAGGGTGTATGTGGGCAGGTTATTTCACCCCTTAGCAATATGTCCCGTGAGCCTGCTTAACTTGGCTAAGACGCTGTCTCGGGATTTTTCAAGTGTCATTAATTACGTGAGTTGCAGTTTCATTATGTCATTATGGTAAAGCAAAAAAGGATAGAAACTGACTGAGCATTTAATCCTAAAATGCCTTTTTTACATCAACTCTTAGATAAACAAAAAGTCCATACTAGCCATCTCAAGCGAGGATCCGTTCGTCTGAGCGACATTCGGATTCCGTCTTTGTATCCAGTGGCTAAAGTGATAAGTAATACGCGTTCAGCGGTACATGCACTGAACGTGCACACAGGTTTACACACTCACGTACAGTATGCCGAGTACGGTGGCGAGGACAGACAGGCACCAGGAACCGCCTCTTACCATCTCATCCACAAGTGTGTCTGGCGATTGTCGTGACAGGTACGAAGGCATCATCTAACACCACTTACACACCAGCGTGATCACTGTGAATTGCTTTATATATATATATATATATATATATATATATATATATATATATATATATATATATATATATATATATATACATACATATATACATACATATATACATACACATATATATATATATATATATATATATATATATATATATATATATATATATATATATATATATATATATATATATATATATATAAAGTAATATTACCTTACTTTCCTACCCTAGGAACACTCAGGAAGCCACCCACGTCCACCGGGCAGGACCATGGGTCGAGTGTGGTGATGTGTGTCTGTCTATGTGAGATTAAGTGCAGCACAATGCAGGAGTAACAATCTGGTGTCCTCTGTATGGAAGTAAGATCTTGGACATATAGGATCTAATGCTATGCTAAACCGCCGTTTGTAAAACTGTAAGGATGGGAAGTGTCCAAAACGCAGGCGAGAAAGTGTAACTCGCGTATGTCTGGGGAGTATGGGTTCTGAAGAGTGTGCGTCTGAAAGGGTTGTGTTTGTTACTGGGTACCGAGAGCAGTTTAATGATACGGAGTCACTTCGGTGAGAATTTCTTTGACCAGTGTTGAGGGGTAAATTAGTAGTTAAAGTATCCGTTGTAAAAGTGTGAGACAGGGTGAGCTTTATTTAATTTCTACTTGGGAGTTGGTGGTTGGTTAAGGAGTGTCTCTCTTGAAAAGGGTCTCATAACTGAAAGAAACCGAGCGCCGAGCATACTGAGGCGGGAGAATCTTTCTGTCTCATTGTGCGGGAGTTGGGTGCTTTGGGTTGCCGTGCAGCCAGTGATTGTTCCGGGTGCTCTGTTTTGTATGACTGGGAGGGAGGATGACCAGGCATGTGTGGGGTGTAATTTAGGATAGAGCAGATGAAATGTTGGTAAGGATACTCTAAAGGATTATCTAATCTAATTCTAGTACAATTAAGTGTTCTAAGAGCGTTTAGTTTGCTCACAGACACTGCGTTGATCTTTGTAGTGTGGGGAGGTGACGTCGTGTGTGTCGTATGTCCAAACATTTGCGGTTTTGCTAAATGTCTCGAGATTGGCCATTCAAGGTGATATTCAGGTTGGATTTATGTTTGTCTGCGATCATTAGGGTGACCGAGGACTTATGTGGGGCTGCAGACATCCTGTTCTGGGCGAGCAAACCGGATTCTGTGTTATGAAGTGTTTGCAAGTCTGATGTTGCTCAGACACCGTCCGATTGTTCTGATGATTCTGTAAGGTCGTCTGCATACGAGAGGGATGGAGAGTCATGCAGGAGGAGACTGGAGAAGGTTGGAAGAATTGCGCCTTAGACAAATTCGGGGAGGGATAATTCTTGGCGAGGGATTCTGCCTCTCCTGTTCAGCTGATATGAGGCTGGCTAACCAATCCTGTATCATTATTCTGGAGGGTAGCGTCGAGTGTCTTTTGTCTGTGAATGTGTCGGAGAACAGTATCAAATGCTCTATTGAAGTCTATTGACCGTAATACAGTGCGGGTGAGGGGGGCGGGGCGTGTGGTTGGCTGGAGTTACCCCGGATGGAATCGTGTAAGGTATGTATGTATTGGGGCTGTACAGTGACTAGTGGGTCTAAAGCCATGATATGTAGGCAAGAGTGAGGATATTTTCTTCGACTGGATCAGGTTTTTGAAGAATACTGAGGACAAGAGCCATATAGAGCGGTATGACGGAGGGAGTTCGGTGGCTTTGGAAGGGGGTTTCAGGGAGTGGGTGTACTATGCTGGCATGTTTCCAGATGTTTGGGGTTTTGTTGCGTTAACTGGTCGGGAGTCAGTCCGTAAGAACTGAAGATGGTCGAAATGTCTGAAGTGGAAGTTGGAGACATGTTGTGAGGACCCTGGCGCAAGGAAGTTCGTTTTCTTAGGTACGTTGCGAGTGACGGTGGTGGAAGTCAATGGTGAGAGGGTCGTGAGCGTTCGTGTCAGGTCGGATTTTGTGTGGGTTTCCCCAAGCCTCTCCTCAGTAGGGTGTGGATGGTTTGTTGACGATCTTTTAAAAATTGTTTCATTAGTATATTTGCATTTTTTTTTGTGTGTGTGTGTGTGTTTCTACTTTGGATGCTGCTGGTTTGGGTTACGAGAGAGAGAGAGAGAGAGAGAGAGAGAGAGAGAGAGAGAGAGAGAGAGAGAGAGAGAGAGAGAGAGAGAGAGAGACGGGGTGGTGTATGGTTCTTACTTCGTTGTTTGGAATTATGTCGGTAATGCTAGCATGGCAGGAGCGCCTGTCTTCTATTTGCTTTTCGTCAGTGTGATTAAGTTAGCGTTGGCGTTGTCTGGAGTTCTGTCTACTTTTTTGATCCCTGGTCGTGGTGAATGGCTCTGTCTAAACATGTTTATTAATCTTATAAGGTGTTATCTGCTAGAAGAAATTTGGGTTATATTGCTTCCTATGACATAATTTATATATATATATATATATATATATATATATATATATATATATATATATATATATATATATATATTGCCGTTTTACATACATGCTTTTGTTCAAGTGCAGTTGAGCAGTGGTCATAAAATGTCGTTCGAATGAGCCCATTTCACAAAAACAACAGATTGAAGGCTATTTGTGTGTGTGTGTGTGTCCACCTACGTTTTAAAGTTTTATCTCATCAACAGCGGCCAGAACTTCTGACGGGATGATCCTGACGGCAGGCAACAGAGCGAAGGGTCGTCCTCCGCAAGCAACCGGACATTGCCCTCCGCGCTACATACCTTGCTTTCTCGTGTCATGACCGCAAGGCGTTTGGAACTAGGTCGTCTCTGTACATGCTAACCCATTCTCATGTGACCAATGGAGGTGTTACAGGCAAAAATTAGGTCACTGCCAAGTCACCCGGCCATCATCAGTGTAAGGTCCTCTTCATCCGAATCATTTCCAACAATCACCGGTGTTAACCAGCAGTGCACGTCCACCATGACGGGTGGCTGCCAAGCGGGAGTGAGTAGGGCGGCCGGGGATCAGAAGCGACGCGCAGGGGAACACCGTTGCCATAGAATGTTCGTCGCTCATCTGCCTATTTATCTTCCCTAACTGCTTTTCTGATTAGAAAAAAAAAGGTCACTTGTCTCCCAGTGTCATGGAATAAAATGTAGAGGGTTGGGTATCCGATAACATTTTCCCGTGGGAAGCGCTAAACGAAGCTACGCCGCATTAAGTGGGAGGCGCGCATCGCTCGCTTCCTGTGGCAGTTGCGTCACGCTCTATGCCGGTGAACAGCCTTAGTTCCGCTTCACGGTGTGTAGATAATGCAAGACACTCCTCAGTCGTCAGGTTCGTTCATCCCAGAACAACGTAACAGTAAAAGATTCGCTGTAATAAAGGTTCTATGTTTTTCTAGATACAGTAATATAAGAAGAATAGTATTCTTTAAACTATCTTGTTTCGAAAATGCAACTCGAATACAGTAGTGAAGAAAGCATCCTGCAGGGTCTAGCACCTCCCACTGCATAATTGTAAAATAATGGGACGGACTTGCATAATCGTGGGGCCCCATATCTAGACCTTTATCTTTCATATAACTCTAATCGTCTGTATGCATTCATAATTTCTTCACAATTTCATCATTTATTTCCATCCCCCCGGTTTCCTCATTATAAAAATACATTTGTACATCCTTTCCAGCATGTTTCTTTCTAAATATCGTGAAATGGCAACTGGATGTTCTTTCTCTGCAGCTTTCGAAGGACATTTTAACCCGCTATCATCAAAATGGTTGTCGAATATATAGACCACAATATGATTCAGTCACCCCTTATTTTCCATAGTGGTCAACTGTTCGGCCACTCACCTCTCGCTGTATCTCAGCTCTTAATTCTGGCATCATATTTGTTACCCTCCTCTGCACTTTCTATACTAGTTTTTTGAACCTGTTCAATAAAATACGGTACCACACCTGAGTAGCATGGTTCAATTTTTGGTCTATAAATGCACTTGAATGCGATTCTAATTCTTTCCAAAATGCAGTTTTGCCTACATCACAATTATTTGCCCAAGGACAAAAAACGACAGGTCAGGTACACACACACACAATGTTGTGCCAATATGATGTATCCTTCCCACCACACTAATACCATTACCCCCTGCTCTATCACACACCACAAAATTGGGGATTTGTAATATACTCGTTTAAACGAGAATAATAAAAGAAATGACATAAAATGAATCTTTGCACGCCCTAAAGGAAAAAAAATAAATAAATAAAAGAAAATTCTCCCTTCAACAACCCGTTTTCCCCCTTCACCCAGGCTTGACCATGAACACCAGCCAACAAACAGAGATTGCGTGAATGCAAGTGCTGCAGCTGACCCAGAGCCCCCGAGCTGATAACGACACACGGTGCCGCAAAGCCTCTCATCTATTAAAAACCCTCTCCAGTGATGGTGGTGGGGGGGTGGGGTAGTTGCCATGCTCCTCTTCCTCCTCCTCCTCCTCCACAAAACAAGCCATTATCTTCATCTGTTCATCATTCTGTGTCCTTGTTCTTTGCACGTATGTCCTCATCTCTTCGCCCCTTTCTTGCAGCTCCCCCTCTCATTGTGTCTCTCTGTTACACATATCCGGTAAATCCTTACAACCCACATAATACTATTTCACTTCCTTTCTCTGCTTGCGTACATGTTTCTCCTCACCCAAGATGGTGACTCGTCTAATCCTTGATATTTTCTCCCCCTGGATTATAGAGTGGAATTCAGACGCACATCAGTCAAATTCAGACACATTTTAGTTAAGCAAGAGAAACGAATAACTGATGGGCGAAAATCTGATCTCTAGATAACAGGGTGATGAAGGCAAGTTTTTGGACGAACTGCAAGTCCGTTAGCATCCGTTGTTGCCACCACCTTCGGGATTATCGCTACCAACATTGCGTCTGCGAGAGAGCTTCCATTCTTATTTTCCTACCCTTCGTGACAGAAGCAATAAATAAATAAATAAAGGCATAACCACGCGTTTCTAAATTAGTGCTTTAATTTCCGTCAGCACAAGGCTGCCTAGGCAACCCAACACCTCGACAGCCTACGACTGACGCACTGGACCGTGACTGTTGACCACCAAAAACGAATTCGTCGCCCTCGTTGCTCCCATAAGATTCATCATAGTGTGACGGCCTAACACATACCATTCTGTACCATCCTCTCAACGTAATGGTTTAAAATCATGATTACAGTTGGCATTTCACCTTATAAAACCCACCGCATTTATTTCTTCGACTGCGATTCAACTCGACAGCGATGATAAGTATTTGCTCCATTGGTCCACTCTAGCGCTGTTTTCTAAGACTCATTTCTTTGTTACGTCTGTCTTTAGGACACCTTCAACTCGCAAACCCTCTCGGAGACAAGCGTTGCAAGTATGTAAAGGAGGGACAAGAAGGGTAAGCCAATATATTCCACGCTGATCTCAGAATTTTGAAACGGTTTGAAATCTGACCAGAGGACAAAGTCTGACATCAAAATAATATTTGAGTATTTCCTGAAAGTAAAAATAAGGTAATGTTTAAGTTTTTAATCTAATCCATCGCATCCATAATTGTTTGCGCTCTATGTTTCTCGTTTAAAAAAAAAATCGCTATTAATGAGAATCTATTCCTAAAAAAAAAAAAAATTCCGGTAGACTGCCGTTACAAAAGCATTATTATAAGTACATAAGTTGTTTTTACAATAAAAATAAAGTAACTATAAAAAAATGAATCGGATCGTCCGTCTCCCTCAATGAGCCAACATGCGAAAACTGAAATCACTGTTTTTCAACTGTTTTGTCTACATCCACAAGACGTGTCGTGTCCCTCGGGCTGTTGAATACTTAAAGAGGTAATAAATAGGATTTGACCGACTTACTACCCAAAACTATGTTGACAAGGCAGCTGTTTTTCCATTCAATTTCTTTAAATAATACTGCCTCTTTCTGTAAGCGTAAAAATTTACTGTTTCTGATATTTCTACTTTATTTTCCCCATAAAATTTAGTTTCTGACCTTTCTACTTAATATTTTACCCATAATCTACACTCCAATCTTGATTGGCTGAATGACAATGGTGTCACAGTGTACTGAAAAGGAGGGTGTTTTGACGCTGTGTTGATTGATAGTGAAAAAGAGTTTGTTTAGCGTAAAGGTAAGATGTGTCCATTGAAATGGAAGATGCGTCAGCTGTGGGTGAAGACACACACGTCAAGGATGTGGAGTATATTTCCGTTGATCCAGGATGTAGTGACTGAGGGCTTGTCGACGGCGATAAGAGTTCAAGTTTATCGAATACGAAAATCAATTTTGTGGCGTCTCCCTCCGTATTCAAACGCGATGGCGAGAGGGAATGCATTCGCTCGCGTTTGACGACTTTTCAAACAATCTACATTCCTTTCCCCCGCAAATCTTGAATTCCAGTGTATTCTGCAAGTTATAGAATGATTTTTTCTCTCCTCACCAAAACGACTGACATACAGTAAGCCTCGCGTTATCCAAGGACACAGCTCACGGCTCCAGATTAGCTGAATGTACATTCACAGAACAGCCAGTCACCCCGCGCCAAGCCTAGCTTACATGACAAATGATACTGTTGATACTTGCCATGGAGAACACTGCTACCTCAGCACACTTCATGAAAACAAGTTCTAAAAACAAGAATGGAATAATTCTTGTTTACAACATGAGTGCAAACACGTCGACTTTTACCACACCTGTTTTTTTTTTTAGTATCTTCCACTATCACAAAGAGCTTCGAAGGGATCCAATGGTTCGTTGCCTTTTGAATTCCTCTGTAGTAATCATATCTGCAAGCCCTGCATGACAGTCATAACAACGAGTCTTTATCAAGTCACCAAGACGAAGTTTGTATTAGCATTACCACAAGAGCCCTTCAGCTATCGGTTTAACATATAGCATGGCGGCTTGACGTGACATTAGAAATACACTTCATCCGGGTGACTGACGACGCCTGACCCCACAAAGGGAACCACGGATGTATGTATAACACATACATAACCTCCACTGCAAACATTGGTTTTCTAAAATGTAAACACTGCTGGAGATTTCTAGACACTGGATAAATATTTTCAAACTACCATAAAAAAAAGGATCAACTCTCAGATAACAAGTGTTTTGCACACTTCCGCATACTTAGCCTTTCCGGTTTACAGAGCTTAATCTTGAGAGAGAAAAAAGCAATCTAAACCTCTGACAAATCGTAGCAAGAATAACATGCCTTGCAATAACGCATTAATATAAATTCCACCGTACTTCTACCTGCTTTGTGTCAACGCCCGTTTACATCAGCCACCAAGCCAATGGCGCAGTGGAGGACTTACCTCAAGGTGGGCTGGGGCAGCCCCCAAGCCCTAGCCACCACAGCCGAGTTCAATAAGTCCCCTTCATCCATACTTAATTTCTCTTTGGTTCATCAACCTATGACCCTCCGGTTCACCAGTCCCCCCCTCCGCTAAAAATCCGGTTCACCAGTCCCCCTCCGCTAAAAATCCAGTTCACCAGTCCCCCTCCGCTAAAAATCCGGTTCACCAAATCCTCTTCCCCTACAAATTCAGTTCACCAGTCCCCCTCTCTCACACTCCTGTTCACCAATCCCCCAAATTCAAACAACAAAGTAACACTCACCCCTTCCACCACACACGGCGACGCTGATTGATGATGTCGAATATGCCGAAGCCTCCTGGTCGTCTGTCTGAAAAAAAAAAATAAAATCCACCATTTCAGTAACACATCTCACCACTTCCCCCACCCGTCAGAGGTGCGGTCAATAACTCGATCTTTCTGAACTAATCAAGTTATATCATCATTATGAAGCAGGTGCTGGGGTGGACTGAACCTGTATCATCATTATGAAGCAGGTGTTGTTGGGGTGGACTGAACCTGTATCATCATTATGAAGCAAGTGTTGGGGTGGACTGAACCTGTATCATCATTATGAAGCAAGTGTTGGGGTGGACTGAACCTGTATCATCATTATGAAGCAGGTGTTGTTGGGGTGGACTGAACCTGTATCATCATTATGAAGCAAGTGTTGGGGTGGACTGAACCTGTATCATCATTATGAAGCATGCGTTGGGGTGTACTGAACCTGTATCATTATGAAGCAGGTGATGCCGTGTACTGAACCTGTATCATCATTATGAAGCAGGTGTTGTTGGGGTGGACTGAACCAGTGAACGGCACTTACTGAAGGGACGGAATGGGTTGAAGTTGAAGCTGGGGGCGAGATCCACCTCGTCCCTGTCGACGTAGCTTACTTCAGGGGTCTCCACCGGCTCCTCGTAATTCGGACCCTCCAGCCTCTCGCCTTCGGTGTCTCCGTGGAAATGAACCTGAAGGAGGAAGTCATACGCTAACACATACGGAAGGGAAAGAGCAAAGCAAAGCACAGAGGAATACAAACAGCAACGGACCACTAAGCCCTACCGAGGCTATCTATGGTAGGAGATGACATCAGAAACATAAGCGTCATTGCCGTGGTAACAGTATTTTAAAAGTGAAACAGCAGGCGACCTACCTACACAAAGAGCCAGAAATGGAACTGCATGACACTGTCCTATACGGGGCACCTCCTGCCTACACCCAAACATCACCAGTCATGGAATTAAATACTCAGCTTTAAGCTTGGAACCTACGTAATGTTTATGACCCCACTTGGTAAATGGTTCCGGTCACTTGCAGTACACCAACTCTTTGTTTCCATACGAACGTTCACGTATCTGTTTCCGAAATCGAAGTTTCTCTAATTTGGGCCCATCGCTAGAGTCCTTTCCCTCAGCTGGTATTTTCATTATAATATTCTTTCGTCTTCCTTTACTCATCCCCACCTTATAAAATGCCAGACCATTTGGTTCCGGTCTGGGCCAGACCTTCGCGTACCCTCAACTTATAAACACCTACTACACCCTCGAGCAAGCCTTCATCTCACATTAACCCAACACACTAAGAACAACATCGACCATCTCCATCCAAGAGACACAAAAGCAATGCTAAATCCTCAGGCATATTTTCAACACTATACAGACCCGTAGAGGGGCGGGGCGACCCAGCGCGCCCCGGAGGCGTCCAAGCCCCAGATGCGCCCAAGGATACACGCCCCTCTGGCAGACATCAGTATTTACATCTGAGATTCTTATCTCTGACCCTGCAGGATGGCTGGTAGGGCGCGGGGCCCACCCTGAGGGCCACTAGTTCGCCATCTCTCTGCTTTAGTGTCTAGTCTCTATGACCAATAAGGTCAGGAACTTGTAATACTATTACTGCTATTCTCCAGCAGATAACCCACGCATACGAGTCCATTTTCTCTTTTTCATATAGCAACTCTTCTTTCCCGCCATGGCGAGGTAGCGCCAGGAACAAGACCTGGCTCAGTGAGCCCCTTGAGAGGAGATTCCTCCTCCTCTTGCCCCGTTCGTCCGCTCCTACATTCAAGAAGCAACAGTACAGGAGAGGAGGATATCCCAGCACCATATCCCTCCCCTCCCAAAACCCATGGGCTCCATACCACCTGACAGACCACCTTCAGACGAGCAAGAAGGAACACGTCTTTGAGAGAGAGAGAGAGAGAGAGAGAGAGAGAGAGAGAGAGAGAGAGAGAGAGAGAGAGAGAGAGAGAGAGAGAGAGACTTTGCCACACGACTAACCTTGAGTCCGTCGTCGATGCCGTCCCCGATGGTGCCGGAGATGGCGTCGAGTTCCTCCATCTCGCCGGGCAGGGAGGAGGTGGCTTCTTCTCCAGGCTTGTTCTTCCTCATCCACAGCGGCAGAGACTCCTCCACCTGCCACCGGGAGGAGGTGGTGGTGGTGGTAAGAAGGGTGGAAAGAGGAGTTGGTCAGCGATGGCTGGGGTAGTGGCTATCCTTAGGACTAGCTATGATGGAGTGCGTTTGTAAGGGAAGCTTTGGTGGAATGATTACGGTATATAGTGGGGTAATGATTACGGTATATAGTGGGGTAATGATTACGGTATATAGTGGGGTAATGATTACGGCATATAGTAGGGTTATAATTACGGTATATAGTGGGGTAATGATTACGGTATATAGCGGGATGATGATTACGGTATATAGTGGGGTTCGGCTAGACGAGCCTCATACCGGAAGTAATGTCTGTAGTGCATTACCTCAACTGACTGTGTATGGCAGAGTGATGTCAATCTATATATACTTAATACTGAAGCTGAAAGACCTGATATCACTGATGTCACTATTACATCCACAAGTCCCACCCGTAGAGACCCTGGGGTGACCTAAACTGACTACATGGTGAGGGTGACTCTACCAGGATATACTCACGAGACAACAGCAGGACATCCTCTGAACCCAAAATGAGACCTCTGAATAGAGGGATTAGTGTCCGGGGCCCGCAGGCCACAGGACAACCCGAGCACAATCCTAGAAAATGATCTCCAGTGCAAAGATAACCCTCATCTTCCTAAGGACACGCCCAGGTCATCATGGAATCTAAGATAACGCCCCATTGACCTAAAGCTTCTCCTAAAGGACCTAGATTGATCACAGGTGACCCCCAGATAACCTATGATAGAACTACGACTCCCCCAGCAGGGCCTGAGACCGCAAGTGTTCCAAGATAACCCAAAGGAGCGTTGTCTGGTTCCTCCACCGGCTTCACCATGACCTACATCCATCTATGACCCCCTTCCTGACCCCATCTAGATAGAGTTAAGGCTCTTCACCAGTCGTCCATGGCCCATTTCCCACTGGTCAACAACTAAACATTAATCAAAATCATTCCCAGTGTCCACTTTTAAAAATTAATCAAAATTAATCAAATAAATAAATACATTCTACCATAAGCACTATATCTCTATTCTGGCTCTGGGGGATATCACTTAGATTATAAATTTCTGACCCGATATAAATGGTGATGGTTCATGATAGGGATGGTGACAAGCTGATATCGTATGTACACAATAGCAAAGTAACATTTTATATGAAATAACCTATGCAATATTTCTTGTTAATATTTTAATGTTTTTTTTTTTTTTTACAACTACTAAGGAGCTCTAAAGCCAAAACGAATTTCATTTTGTATTACATTTTGTATAACAATTTGACGAATAAAGTATCTTATCTTAAAACTGGATATAGGCTGGTGGTGGTCCATCATGTGACACGGTTCAGAAGAACCCACCCACCTCGCTCTTGAGGAACACAAGATGACCCTCAACGCGTCCGTGATGACCTACGTCCTGGCTCTTAAAGACGACACGCCCACTGACCCGATGATGAATTTGCCACTGGGTCACCTACGAACGGGTCCAAAGGTCGACCCAACTTTTGATCTTAGATAACCCCAGTCGATCTAAGATAACCCACGATAGTCCCAGGTGTGGCTCCATGGTGATCTTGATAGGGATAGACACTACAAGACCTAAAATAACTCCTAAGGACCAAGAATGAACCCCAAGGTGGGCCAAGTATAACCCAGTGACCCTAAAATGACCCCGGGTGATCTAGAATGACCCCCCCCCCCCAGCAACTCTACAATGACCCCTAAGGATCCCAATTATCCTAAAATGGCCTCCTCCAGTAGGGCCAAGAAGAACTCGAGTGATTACTGAATGACCCTCAAAATGTCCAACATGACTCCAGTGACCCTGGATTGACCCCCAGTGTGTCTAAGATGACCCTAATCAACCCTCCAGTAGGTCCAAAAGCCAGCCCCCCCCCACCCAACGGCGTAAAAAGACCTCTAATATGTCCATGATGACCCCCAGTGACCCTCCAGTAGGTTGTCCAACATGACCCCCACACAGTCTCACCTGCTGCTCGATTCTCTCAGAGAGACGGTCGACGGCGGTGTCCAGGGAAGACGTAAGCTGGTCCATCGCCTCCTGCAAGTTGCCCATCCGCATGTGAGCCCGGACATGGCTGAAACACACAAGGGGGGGAGACACATGATGGCTAGGCTATCTACTACCACCACACACACACACACACAACACACACATACACACACACACCTACAATTACCAGCTCAATGACAAATAAACACTTTCATTTGTAAGCATAACACAAAGTTGTATTCCAACACAACGCCTTGAAAAAACCTGCTACATTTTGGTACATAAACCTTACAATCCGTCTCGGTACAATTCATATCGTATCAACATTGGAGACCCCGTAGTAGTTTTGCAGCATATATCACACCCACAAACCGCAAAATACACATGGATACACTGAATCGAACTCCATGAAAGTTGGGGAAAAGATTTAAAAACTAATGGAAAGCTATAGTTAGATACAGATGATCAGAATCAAATGAGTATTCTCTCCCGAATGTCTAGTCAGGTTACGTTCGACCCCAGGCGGCTTCATTCCCCCAAAAAGATAAGAAAAAAAAAATGGCTATAAATCTCGGTCGTGAAAGGATACATTTTTATACTCCACTAAGCGACAGTTTGTGGACGGTCCAGTGTGTAGACCACAGAGGCGGGAGAAAGCTTTGTGTCCACCATACGACTTGTGGGCAACACGACACGATGATATAGTCTCTTTTGTGTTTTCAGTACGACTACATGACGGCCCTCAGAGTACGACAATGCGTCCTTTAGAAGTACGACGATTCACGATAACCTTTGGCCTTTCATCTTACCTTAAGCCTTAAGGATCAGATCCAAAGGCCAGGCTGTCATACCCAAGGGTCGTGTGCACCGTCGTGTTCACCGTCGTGCTCGAGGGTCGTGTGCACCGTCGTGCTCGAGGGTCGTGTGCACCGTCGCCCCCTGACAGTTCATAAAACAAACCTACTCCACCTCCTTAGCAGGCGTGCCTGAGAAAGTGCCACCCACGCCCGTTCTCGACCGACCACGCCAGCTTCCTATGACCACTCATACCGTTCTCTACCGTTCTCAAAGATCAACCACGCTTGTCATCTACCATTCCCAACCACCACCCACGCCCGCCATCTACCATTCCCCTGGCCTCCCATTATCTACCGCTCTCCTGACAACCCTTTTGCCCGTCACTGTCGGAGCTCCGAGTACTGTCACGCACACGCGGGCGACGACAGTACCCTCCTGTCATCAAAACTATAAATGTGCGGTACTGTCCGTCTGTCTCCAGTCCCCGTAAACGGCAAGGAAGTGGCCAGACGAACGAGAACTAACCCTCATACATAAATGCCATCAATTCATAGATTTTCTTGAACAGAAGTTGCTGGGTTTAGGGTGATACATTTTCGGATGATTACCATCCTATAATATTATACAGTTAAGAATGGGAAGTGTTTTCCAGCAATATGGGGGTATAAAAAGGAAAACACCATAGTAAATGGTTACACCACTGAACAATGTCATTGCGCCGTTCTGAGTACGATGGCCAGAGGAGGATAAGTTGATGGTCAGGGAGTGTGTGGTAGTCAGGATGGGAAGGAGTGGTGTGATGAGGGAGGATGTGATCGCCAGGGAGAGTGAGAATAGGTGATAGTGATGGAGTGTTTGATGGCCAAAGAGGGATGGCGTGGTGATGGCGAGAAAGGGTATGGCAGCCACGAAGGAGGGAAGCGAATGTGGTAAGGGTATGGAAGCCCATCTCAGAAGAGAGAGTGGACGAGGGGCCTACCTGGAGGACCCCAATCTGCAAGAAATTCACCCCTTCCCTCCTCCCTCAGCCACCAACAACACACCCCAACGCCTACTAGACATCCACTCCAACACCCTGCACTCCCACCACAGCACAAGTACGAGCATTTCTTAAGCATATCGACACCAATCTCGGCGGTCAGCCCCACGAGTCTACGTACGCCCCTAGGGGCGGCATACCAGGGCCGGGAGGGAGCTGGACAGATTTCCCCCGCCCCACAACTGACCTTAGAGGTAATGGACAGGTCCCAGCGCCTCACATCAGACACCTGAGGGGGGCTGGCTAGACAGGGCTCCGCCCGCGCAACAGACCCTGGTGGAGACTAGACAGGTCCTCGCCCGCACACCAGACTCGGGAGGGGGCTGGGCAGGCCTCCATCGTAGGAGGCTGGAGGGGCTCCTACCCAAACAGACCTGAGGGGGTGGGGGTGGGAACAAGACAAGTCATCGCCAA
Organism: Panulirus ornatus; assembly: GCF_036320965.1. Taxonomy (NCBI): domain Eukaryota; kingdom Metazoa; phylum Arthropoda; class Malacostraca; order Decapoda; family Palinuridae; genus Panulirus; species Panulirus ornatus. Next base: position 6,548,423 of record NC_092231.1, read on the forward strand.
CTCACATCAGACTCGGGAAGGAGATGGAGAGGCTTCTGACCCTCATATCAAACCCGGAAGAGGGCTGGATAGGTGACCGTCCGTTCACCAAGACTCGGAGGGTACTAGACAGATCCTCGCCCCTCCAGGAGGGAGCAGGGAAGGTCCCCGCCCCTAATAGCAGACTTGGGAGAGGGCTGGTATGGCCTCCTTCGCCGCCATTCCAGCAAAGCGTTATCAACAATGTCAGAATATACGACAAACTAAGTGTTCATTTTTTTTTCTTGTCCAGTATCATATACAAGCTGGGGACCTGCTGATGAATCCAGGGTATAAAATTACAGGATGAGCGACATCAGCGCTCACTTTTAATTGCATGGATTAAACCCAAGAGGATGTCAACATACAAACGTGGCTGGTAAAGCAAGCTACGCTTCTTGAGTTGGTTACCCAACTCGCCAATTCTTTCCTTGCCTCGCCTTGCGAGCGAGGCTGTGGTTACAGCTCCGGATGCTTCACCTGCCGAGGTCTTATCCATGGTCTAGTTAGTTCCTAACCTAGTCTCATGGGAGAGATGCATGACCCCTCGGCGAAGAAGAAAAAAAAATGATAAAAGAAAAAGTTCCCGACAGGCAAGCACCGCCGCAGCAGCAGGAGAGCCTAACCACAACACTCGTGTATCATCCACCAGACCAGACAGTCAGCTCCCCGGGCCGTGGGTGAGTAGTGGGAAGCGAGGACCCGGGAGGAACACACAACCCCCAACCCACCTACCCGTGCCAGCTGACACGTTTTGGCTCCACTGAAACTCGAGCTACACCCGAAGGACATGTTTAGGGTATACGCAAATATTAGTCTTTCACTATCCGAGATCTATACAGGGGGCGCTATCAACATATCAATCTGTTTTAAAAAGCAAGGTAGCAGAGCACTTCATGGCATGTTAAAGGAATAATAGTCTCCATTTCTGCCGACCTACCGAAAATGGCTGCACAGACATCTTTAAAGACAAAGGATCTGAGCAGGTCTAGGATTATTTCCTTGTCTTATGTTCAAAGCCCATGCCCAACACTCCTCTGACTGACCGTAAAAAATTGAAAGCCTAGTGTACCGACCTTCTAGGAAAATAGGTTTCAAGGTTGCTACGCGTGCATAAGCAGAAGCTTTTAGCTATATCATCAAAGGTGGCCTAATATAGATGACCTTTTATAGACATCATTTCCTTAACATACATAACCTTTTATATGCATCATTTTTCATTAAAAGAACTAATCTAGTCGACTTAACCACATAACCTAACCTAGCTCTAACCATTACTCTAACCTACCCTCTGGAACTAACTAAACTTGACCAGATATCCAACCCTCAACTTAGATCTCTAACCTAACCTTGAACAATGAACCAAACCTAACCTGTAAATACTGTAAAGAATAAAGTATGGAACAAGAAAAAAAATGATAATACCAGCAAAACAAACCAGTCAGGTGAAAATATGTACTTAAGAAATCAAAGCGTACGAGGACCTTCACTGCAACCTCTAAGTGTGCAATCAAACCCATTCAAGAATCAAACATTTATGCAACTGAATAGGAAAACAAAATCACAAGAATCTGTAGCCACTTTTCTTGCTTATTCTGATTCCACGAAGTAACTCCAGTGTTTATAATTCTTCGTCACGAGAGGTCACATCAGCGTTTCCGGGGTGCCTGATGAGGTATATATTTAGGTCATGTTACATACCAGAAGGAGACGAGGGCTAGGCTACCGATACAAAGCTACAACTCGCCCATGAATTATAGCCACCATAAGCTTTTTCTACTTGAAGATATTCCTAAGATTTTTATTTCCTCTAATTCTCTCGCCTTTTTCTTTTTTTGTTTTTCATTCAAGGCTTAGCCTCGGTACTGACTTTAGTCCATCACCGGAGCTCCTGACACAGAAGCCAGACAAACATGGCCAAACTGACAGCTTTCCACAAACACTGACTTGCCGAAAAACAACGGTGAGCATTGTGCATCCCTACCTAGTCCGAGGACGATGGTGCAAAGGAGGGCACTGTACATATAGGGGTTAGGAACTAGGCTACAATGAATTGGGTATCATGCTGCATATCTAAGTACCTATTTGCAAAAGGAAACGTTAATACCAACATTTATGGGTTAATAATATATCGTCACGGACAAAGGCAAGTCTTCAGAGTTTTTAGGGTCTTTTTAACATCTACCAGCTAGAATGCTGCGAATAAGTTTACAAAACAGTAATGCTTACAGAACAGTAAGCCTCAAGGTTACACAAGGCGCTTGTTTACTTAAACTTATGGCATTAACGTTAATCATGTAACAGTTCTGATTAATCACCTAACCCTGTAGCATCTTCAGGGCAAACATCGTTTCCGCCAACTTTTCCCTGCATTCGATCAACCAAGGTAATGTAACAGCCATATCATCAAAAGACAAAGGACATTACAAGTCCGTTTTCTACAACGTTCTTCGGTCATTGTGGCTGGCGCTGGAGGGATCCGGCATCCGGCTTCAAGTCAGTCACCCCGAGAAGCCGCAAACAGACATTACCCTCGAAACACTGCAGACAACCGCAACTTCAACACGTTGAATACAATTTTTTTCTTAACATTTATCCCGTAAAAAAAAAAATACATCTCAAAAATCTGTTATAAATGTTATTTATCACAAATGTAAGAGATGCGCGCGCCGCCCGGCCAAGATGTTGCACACATGCAGAGGGCTTTCAACGCCAGCAAGGATTGCAATTACCAAGCTGATATCGTCAAGGGAGAGACAGCTACCCTACATGCGCGTATATTCTGGTCTTCAGGCATTACAATATCGATCTATTAATACCCGGAAAGTGAGGCACAATCATGGAGGTTGGTTGTGGCAACCTACATCTCCCTCCACTCTCGGCGCAGTCGCGTGATCTGTACATACCGACACACTGATTTCCAAGAAGCCCTGCCGGTTTGAGGTCAAGGGGTCAACGGTGAGAGGAGCGGAGGTGGGAGCGATATTGCGCCGTGCAGGTGTTGGGAAAGGGTGTGACTGCTGGGTAAACAGAATAAAGGTTACGAGAAGGTCGAGAAGAAAATAAAAAATAAAAAGAATTCCGGTGGTATTATCCTTCCCTAAGGCGATTGATCAATGGCTTTGTCGAGGCAACAAAAAATAAAAAACTCCCACATTTTAGTGTGTCCGTTAACGATCATGGTATGACAAGTGATCCAGGGGTAAAAGCAAGAGTCAAAGATCCTGGTCCCGAGGAGCCGTGAGAAAGTCAACAATCATAGTCTCTGGGAATGGTGCGAGTTAGCAGTCATGGGTACCGAGGAGTGTGGTGGTGTGACGATCAGCGATCATGGTCCCATGCGCTGACGCAACAGTCTACGACTTAATGTCCCATGGTAGACCAAATAAACAGTAGGCATACATAAATGAAACTCCAAAGTTTGCAGGTGACACAGCAATTATCGCGTATGTACTCCTGACTTGCGACTTCGCTCTTCAAAATTTTGCAACATGCTGCCTCATATGACATCCAATATTGATACTGTGAAATATATCCAAATTACTTCTTGAAACAACACAAAGGCCGAACAACAGACGTGTATCCAGCAGGCAACACACCGCTCCACAGGCCTTACCGCTTGCAATCGTTCGCCTCCAGCATTCGTTCGGTCCTCATGTCATCTCAAGACGTAGCCAGTTTGTAAAGCTGGAAAAGAACTAATATCGCGTTGCCACACCTAAGACAACAAACTCGTGTCCTGTAATACAAGGTTTGCGGCAAACAAGTACAAAGGGAAGTGACCGCTGTTACCACAACAGCTCCTCCCTAACTCCCGCGCCGGCTCACCGTAATTCCGGGCTGACCAAGTCTTCCTACTTCTCAAAGATCACACCATGAAATACGTCTTATCTACCTTCTCCAAAAATAACATAATTACCATACCTGCTGGTTCAGTGATAAAGGCAGAGAGAATATATAATGCGAGGTTAAGAGGCATGAGAAAACTTGACGGTGTATATGTTAGTGTTGGATCTTAACATCCGGCATCATGGGAACCGCTCCCACCAGAACCGCAGGCACCAAGCCCTCCCCACCCCGACATGATACTTCGCCCTCACCACTTCGTCACCAAGCCTCGCTCTTACCATCATTGGGCCTCGCATCGTCACAAAGCCTTACCCTCCCTATCATGTAATCAAATATAGCCTTCTATACCGTCACCTAGCTTCGCCCATCCCATCCTGTCACTAAACTTCATCCCCATTCCGTCACCACGCCCTATCCTTCCCATACGATGACCAGGCCTCGCACTCCCTACCTGGTCAATGATTTTTATTTTTGACGCCAGAGCGACTATCTTGTATGCACTCCTACCTATCCTGTTGGCGGTTTCGCAAATGAGGTGCACAAAATGTCCAGTGGCTGGGTCCTAATGCTTGAAATGTTAACGCGGTTTGAGAAACAAAATGAATAGTTTGTCAATGTACAAGGTATGTGAAGTTTACACACAGTTGGACAAAAGTGGATTACGTGTCACTATAAATAACAAAAGGACTATTTACAATAGGCAAAGTTATGATACTTCTCAAGTATTCATGGTAGAACACTGTTACTAAATAAAAAGTTTGCACACAGCTTCTAATGTTTGTCAAGTATCATCAAGGTAGAACACTGTTATTAAATAAATGTTTGTCAAGTATCATCAAGGTAGAACACTGTTATTAAATAAATGTTTGCACACAGCTTCTAATGTTTGTCAAGTATCATATCTGAACTCGGTTAATATTTCAATAACATGAATGTACAGAGGTAACATTTCTCGCACACAGGGTAGTATGTCTCTAAAAACAATAGAGCTTATTTGGCAGGTGTGCTCATTACAGATGATTGATATCTTTATTTGTCTGCCGTATACCACAATATTGCAATGTTTACATTATAAAGACGCTAACTTCTATGTATATCAGCAAAAATTCCAGAACACGGCCACTGTAAGCGTCGATGACAGCGAATGTCGTCTGATCAGTCAGAAAAGATAAGCTTATACGGTCCACTAAAGCATGTAAAACCATAGCCGAAATCATGTAAATTCGTGGCAATTGCGAGCTGTCTTTGCCACTACGCTCCCATTAAGGAAAGAAAACACATCAACGAAAATCTACTCCGCCAGTGCAAAGCTACCAAAACTTACACGAAACCCAACAAAAACGTTGGTTCTCTGGTGGTCCTTGAAGGTCAAACCGAGACAACACTGTTGGGGACGCATCACCAGTCACTCTGTTACCAAGGGTGGCCTCCCTCCCTCTCTCGGCTGGGGATTACGAAACAGTTCCAACCGTCGTCGAGCCGGCTGAAGAACCAACCGGTCGCCATTTCTCTTCTCTGCTTGAGAGCTCCGTCTGTACTAGTCATCTGCACAGCGACAAAATGAAATACCCAGAAGCTTAACGTTGGTAGTCTTTACATACAATTTACATGTTAGAATTTACGTATTCTTGTAATGGAATGCTCACGGCATATTTTCCTAATGATCGAAGTAGATGCGAACGTTAAGTTACGTACGTTAATATGTCTTGAAGATGGTCTGAAGTTGCTTTAAACATATGGATCCTTCTTGTCTCCCTTACTTTAAGTTCTGCGGTGCCGTTTTCTATCGGTTTCTAGAAATATTATTATTAAACAACACATTTTCAACTGTATTTTCTACAAAAGTACATATAATTTTGCGCAATCTGCAGATTAAGTCTCTCCACATAGCCATCAAGCCTTACATGAATGAATGCTTTTAAAGCTATCCGAAACCTGGAGATTCATTCAAATGTGTCCATGCACAATAAGCTGGCTACTCTTGCGGGAAATGGTCAAACCAGTACCAGGCCTCTACTAAAAGGGGAAGACACAGGTCAACAGTTCAGTGCATTAAAGTGGTAATTCAAACTACTAAAATTCATGCGATTTCATGGACGTGATCTGTGACGAGGTTGTCGACGTGGTATTGGTGCCAAGTTCCGTATATAGGGTCCTGATATGAGCACCTAAATTAATGTTGACCTTGAGAAGCTCAAAATATCTGGTGACTCAGAACTCATCCACACTTTTTTCTTTAATAACATGGAATGTTGACATTGCGCAGTTCAAAGGTTTTGATTATAAACAACTTTGGACCCGCTGTAGTTCTAACTCAGTTACTAACGCTAATAACTTTAACCTGACAGATTTCAAAACTGCCGATAGCGAGGAAGTTTGACCTAACGTATGTACAACTAATGTGAGGACGTAAATATAAAAACTAGCTTAAATACATAACTTCCAGAGAAAGTCTTATCACTGGTTAGCAGTATTGTGGGTCACATTTAGCAACCTATCTATTAAACACGCTAACCTAGATCTAACAATGACAAGTGCCTTCCCCAATATATATATATATATATATATATATATATATATATATATATATATATATATATATTATATATACTGGAAAGGATCACAATTTTGCGCGATCAAGTATATTCCTATGAGTCCACGGGGGAAAATGAAACGCGATAATTATCGTTCCCAAGTGCGCTTTCGTGTAATAATCATATCATCAGGGGAGACACAAGAGAGAAATATAACAGTCAGTTGATATACAATGAAGAGACGTAGCTAGGACGCCATTTGCGTCCTAGCATTGCCTGGGTACTTCCTTCATTCTCTATTATGTTGTTCTTTGTGTTTCTAGTTATTCGTTTCCTAAGAATGTTCAAGGCTGTAGGTCACGGTCTGAGGCGGTACCTGATCTAATTGTTTCATTATCTCCGGATGCGCCATCATTCTACGGTTACCTGATACAGGTTTTTCATTTGTATCTGCCATTACTGAATTTACCGGAGCATGACAAGTTGTACACAGAAAATATACATTGAAAATATTAGCGACATGAGATGTATTTGATATGCAAAAGGATTGCGCATGCGTAAGTACACAGTTTAAAGGTACACTAAGCGATACATCATTTCCTATGTTCAAATTGCTAGTACCAACTCAAACCGTATGTACCCGGTAAGGTCGTTGGTCTTACTGATGTGTATTCAACTGAGTAGACTCCAGGCCAGATGTATGTAGAGAAGCCGCAGCCCCGTCAGGGTCAAAGATGAGGAAGCCAAAACAATTCTTGTTGAATCATCATTTACCCACCCACTTTCAACTGTAATCTCGGGAGACTTGGTGGACGTGAACACTAAGCGAAACTAACAACCTACAATTCATGAGTATAACGAGCGACATATTGCTCACCGGCCGCAGAGAAGAGACTGTCAGTACATAAAACGGGAGTTACCAGTGAAATATATCTAGGTGTTTATTCATCGAGTCGCTGATGTAATGAATAAGTCGCTATTTTTTTTTTTTTCAAAATCAGCTCGCATGACTTTCATTCTATTCTAGAAGAGGAATGCAATTATCATCGGGGTAAAACTTCAGCCAGTTCTGTTGAAGAATCACCTTGGGACGTCATTGAGGGGTGATGCAATGCAATGCTGCAGGACTGACGCATGTAATTCGTACACTATTGAGGATGATTTACGAACAATTGGTCCCAAGTATCACGGTTTAAGTCGCCATTTGAAGGTGGAGGATTGCTGGGAAGTAACTAAATCATATATATATATATATATATATATATATATATATATATATATATATATATATACACACACACACACACACACACACCAAGAGCAGGGTCATATGATTTCTAATTTCTAAAGTTTCATCCAAGTATTTTCCCTCTAAATACGGAATAATCCAGATTAATATTATTGCAACTGACCAAATGAATCCAAAAATGGTAAAGATATTTGTTTTACTTATTCTTTAGCTTTGTGCTTCCACAACAGGAGGGGGGTATAATACGTGACGTCACTCAAACTACAAGTGAACATTTTCTTGCTTCATTCTATACATCAAGACAAAAATTGGTCTCTAGAATTTTGTAAGGATTTGGGCTGTATGATTCAAGTTAAAAGCAGGAATAGGAAGATCAAACTAGGCCAAATTAACACAAACCCAACAAAGTATCACAGAAAAAGCGGTATAGTGATAAAGCTAAATGAACACAAACCCTCTAAGGTGTCATAGTAAAAGTGGCAAAGTGATTAGGCTAAATCAACACAAACCCTCTACGCTATATATATATATATATATATATATATATATATATATATATATATATATATATATATATAAAGTGGGCATATTTAACGGTATGTCAGCGTCATTTCCATAAAACTGAATTCTTTCTTCACTGGAAGATCTCCATGCTATGTTTCAGTTCCTTGTATCTTTCTCATTTCGAAAGTTTACGAGGCGACACTAAACAGCGAAATACTACCACTGATACTGACTACCACAAGCCCCGTTAATTCTGATATGGAAATATATCCACTCATACATCCACTTCTGCTGAAGTAAGCCGTGGGCAAAATCCTTCTCTCCCTCAATCCAGTAAACCTGCTTTCAAGATCACCTAGGTAATTTGGAGGGAAGATCCGTCCGTGCAAGAAGCATAAAGTAAGACCAGTGTAGTCTTTTAAAACGCACAAGCCGTACCATAATCTGGACGCGGACGTCAAACACGGAAAAAAAAAAGTGGTGAAACTTGCGGTGGCAACTTTCTATGTCCTTTCTGCCCGCGCCGCCCTCCCCCTGTTGTGGTAGGGTTAGGATTACCATACGAGATCCGGAAGAGGGCGGTGACACGACGGTCCACTCAACCACCACCGTGAAACTCGGTGTCCCCATTGCATCTCGATCCAGACTAACCTAACCATCAGAGAATTATATTCCTAGAGTTCACTAATTATCTCCAGTGAACTTTGTAATATCAATACGCCTTTCATTGAGGGTGTCAAATGATGGAGTAAATATCTTACACTTCAAATCAGGCTGCAAGACAGGTACTTCCCAGGGTTTAAATTCTGGATCTGCAACTCTTTAGATGAACTGCGACAATCTCCCCCAATCACATAAATAAATAAATAAATAAAACAATAAAAAATGCGCCAAGGGACATTAGGTACTAAATTTACTGTAGCGGATGCAAACAAAACCTATCATTACTATATACGTTCCAGAATAGTTTTATGTTCTCGTATTTTCAGAAACGGGCTAGAAAACTGAAATCACATGTTTAACCGTATATAAACCGTTTGAAATCCTACATAACAAATGATACGTCAGCCAGAGTAAAATCTAACACGATACGTCAGTCAAAGTAAAAGCTAACACGATACGTCAGCCAAAGCAAAATCGACTTTAACACGATACGGCAACCAAAGTATTTCCTGGGAAAAGATCACACGAGAAAGGGGAGGTAAAGTCCAGCAGCCTAGCTAAAGAACGCTTGGTAACATCATCATCGTCATGCTCCTGGCAGCTGTGCCCGCCACTACGTCACAAGTGTCTGCATAAATCTAGTTAGCTACCCCTTCCTGCTTAGCCAGCACCCCTCATGAAGCTGAGGTCCGCTCTAGGCTTTGCCTGTAGTTATTTCAGGGTTCCTCAGTTCTGCATGACGTGGGGAGTGTGAATGTGCAGGTGTGTTCCTCTCTGAAGAAACAAAATTACTTTATATTGTAAGGTATTACTTAACCCTGGACAAGACCACGTTCCAGTGTCTATAGCAACACTGATTGATTCTATCCTCACAGGTAAAGGCAAACAGAATCTAGAATAGGTAAACTCCCTCATCTATAATAACTGACTCGATATAAATGATGTCAATAACGTCAATAACTGGCAAAAAAAAGTGAATAGTGATATGTGAACATCTGCTCTGAATGCTTTATCTGTCAACAATAAACTCTTAAATACACGCCAATTGAACAAAAGTACGATCACTGACCGTATTATTTTATGAAACTTGTTTACACGGTTACTTAAATATCGACACCCACATTCCCTAGGTCAATTTCTCCTTATGCCTGCTGAGTCAATCTCTCTCTTTATGCCTGCCTGCCCCTTCCAGCAACTATCCTCTATCAGACACTTTCTTGACCGCATATCCCACGATTGACTTCACATCCAAATCCTACGACAGCATTCTCCACTTCCGTATTAATCTTTGGCCATATACCCAAGTTTCATTGCCATTCACAAAAGCAGAATGGGCTAAGCCTTCCTATACAAATTCAGCCACACATGAATGAACATCTCAAGCTCTCACAAAGCATGCATGCACGTTATGTTGTCTAAGTACCACCTATCCTAAAGTTGGCATATATTTGTTTACACACACACACACACAATACAGCAATAAAGCTGTGTGAAATATCGAGTTCCTACTACCTTTTTATATCTAACCCTAGCTCGTCTCTCATTCTTGAAACACCTTACTTCAAACTGTTTCCAGTCACATACAGCAACCCCACCATGCAAACCCTTTCTTCAAACTTACTCTTTAACCTAAGGACAACATCCCCTCCACACTGTTTACAGACCCTAAACATCCAAGAAACCACACCACTCTCACCCTAACCTCGAACATGTTGCCCCATACCTCCACTTGGTCCTTCACGCCTACGCGCTCCATTAAACCATTCAAACGCCGCCTCAAACATCCTACACATATTCCATTCACTAGTATTTTACAAGGATCACTTGTAACAACCAACACCACCCTCTTGAACGCCTTAATACGACTTATTCTAATTTTCTCTTTTTGGATCTTGACATTTTTCTCTTTTATTCATACGACTTATTTCTCTCCGTGTCAACATACATGCGCTACTCAAAAGCAGTCTCTCCTCCTGCCCATCCATTCACCTACGCTCTTAGCACATGGCCTTTTAAATCTCAATTTCAAACTTACATAGAAGACGAACTCTATAATGAAGGCATTTATAAATATAAGCTTAACCATTCGTATTACATTTATACATCAAGTTCCTTTCATTCAGTGATAATCTATAAGTGGCGAGGGAATATAATCTATCAACTTAAAAAGTTTATGTAATCCATGTTAACCCAGTAATATTTCCCAGAACACATTCAAGTAAAAATCTAAACGAGCCCACACGTATTACTTGTCTAGACCAGAAGCGTACACATCTACGTGATACGTAGTTTATATACCTTCGCATGTACATACTTTACATAGGTATACATATATATATTCTTTCCAGAGCAGAAGCGTACACATCTGTATGATACTTTGTATACCGGCATCCATCGTTTCTATACGTTGAGTGTAAACCTTCGCAAATGCAGACAATTCCTATACGAAGTCTTTCTCGGTGGTAGGCAGGTGGTCGGCAGCCACCAAGGGTACTACCCGCCTGGGTATCGGAAGGGTTAGTGAATTGCGCAGTAAGGCATCACTTGGCGGAAGTTTCACTCCTTCAGTTCAGGTAGCTGTTTAACCTACACGTGGGCTGCTGGATTGTTCACATAAACTGTATCTCTCCACCTTATACATAATTCATACACCTCGTTCTTCATAACTCAAGATTTTACTGCGGTGGGCGTTAAACGATAACCCTTCCATTTAGCGACTTCTCGTCGCATGTTCTCGCACTCATATTATATATATATATATATATATATATATATATATATATATTTTTTTTTTTTTTCCTTGCTTTGTCGCTGTCTCCCGCGTTTGCGAGGTAGCGCAAGGAAACAGACGAAAGAAATGGCCCAACCCACCCCCATACACATGTATATACATACGTCCACACACGCAAATATACATACCTACACAGCTTTCCATGGTTTACCCCAGACGCTTCACATGCCCTGATTCAACCCACTGACAGTATATATATATATATATATATATATATATATAATGTAAATTCATGCACACTTTCTAATCTATTTATTCATCTTTTAAGGTAAAACAGATGAAGTGAGTCTGGACCCTGCGGGAAAATAAGTACATGCCAATCCTTTAAAGGTAATAACTTAAAAAAAAAGGTTACGTTCTACCTCAAAAAATATAGTACATCTCGCTAGATCATACGGTCTGTAATTTCTATCAAAACATTATCATCTGTTCAAGTGAGTTTCTTCGTTAAATGGGTCAAATTTTCTCTCAGGAATAGTGTTTACCTACAGCGAGAAGGCATTAACAAACCAGTCTTCCTCAGGTACTTACAAGTTGCCATCTTCTCTGTTTGTGTAGAAACCTCCATTGAATAACCTGTCATCCCTCTCGGACCTGACGGTGACGGTCAACACCGCTACCACGAGCGCGATGGGCAACTTCATCCTGCTTCTGTGCTTCCCGGCACTTGACTGGCCTCCTCTTCCCACTCACATCATTATTACGGCTCGGGCCGGTGGGTGGGGCGGACATTCAGTTGCCGATGAGCCTTTGGCGATCATTTACCACAGACATTTGCCTGTGCTTTCTAATTTCTGTGAGCAGCTTGTAGATAAGAGTATCTTCACCAACGTTCTTGTGAAGTAAATTTGGTCAGGTGTTACAAATTCAGAAAACGCGTATGTTCACCTTCAGTACTTATATGCTGTACTTATCCTCTCAACAATCCGATCACTTATGTAAATAAACAGATCCATTGAGGAAAGAGTAAGACTAGAACCTTAAGAGAGTTATTTTCAAACGCCAACATCCATTACTTTGCCATGTTGTTCCCTCTGCTCTCAAACTTTCTGAGCGCACTCAGAAGCCGTTGGTTCAAAATTGAAAATTTCACCTGACCTAGAATTTTCAAAGGCCGGCAATCATAACTGTATCTTCACTATGCACGGTGCATCGACATATAGAAGTACTTAAATACGATGCAGATATCATCACCACGTAACTCAAAGATATACGAGGTTGAGTTGTAGGAAATGTCAGTTATAGAATAGGGGACAAAGGATTGTTCCAGCCAGTCGACTATTTTCTTCGAAGTGAAAAGTTAACGCTTTAGGCCAGCCTAGCTCTGTCTGAGTCAGGACTGATTTTGGGAACTCGCCCGAGCCAGAGGTAATTTCTATACTCAGGCCAGCGAAGCACCTAAGAATTCGTCACCACTACAGGCGACTTCCGGGCCTCTACCAGACAAGTAGCGGTGTATGTTGCGGTTGTGTGGTACGTGCCCACCTCACTGGCCATACCGTGACCAGAAGCTCTTGGAACCAGTGTCCATGACATATTACCTCATATTATTCTTACATGTGTCATTTACCTCTGTGACCAGGAGTAATGAAGGTGCCGTTTGTCATCACAAGATGAACTCGGCCAAAATCATTGCTTGATAAATATTAGCATTACCTATTTAAGAACTCTAATTCAGCTTCTCTTTTACGGACATTCTACAAGGTTAACCAAGATAAAAATTACCATCATATGGCTGTAACACAGATCCACGACCGTGATATCACCAACAAATGTTTGGGTAATAATTTGGGCTTCAGGCATATCATGTCAGGGTCATTAAGGCGGTTAACGCTAAGTTAGTTATAAACACCAATCGAAAATTGTGAACACCTTTAGGTGTTCATGATAATCATGAGTCCATGCACACTCACTGCATAGCTACTACTAAATGGTTGGAACCTATTCGAAGTTCATGCGAATATATCTAACAAAAATCTTCACTTACAAATGTCTACTAAGGTTTCAGATAGTTCGCGATGCTTTATATATATCAAAAGGCTACCATAAAAAAAATTTACCAAGATCATTATTTCATTCATAAAGAGACGGTCGTAGCAAACCTCAAAGGCCCATCTTCTACTGTATCTTTTTTTCTATTTTTGACTTCTGAAATCATAGTTAATCATAACATGGCTTAAACTTGCACCGTTATAATCAACCCAACTTGAAAAGCCACCAGCCTCTAATTCACTCAGGCGACTAACCTCTTAAATCACAGCCATCAAAACTTAACTCCCAGCGTGGTGACAGAACCTTCACACTAACTCTGCTTGCCTGGTCGCGAGCCCGTAAACCGTAAGCATGATGGTTGACGAACCCAGAAAATTTCTGCTTTCCTTTCACTCGGTGATTTGGCATTTGGCATTTGTGTCGGACACACACACACACACACACACACGCATATATATATATATATATATATATATATATATATATATATATATATATATATATATATATATATATATCCTGGGGATAGGGGATTAAGAATACTTCCCACGTATTCCCTGCGTGTCGTAGAAGGCGACTAAAAGGGGAGGGAGCGGGGGGCTGGAAATCCTCCCCTCTCGTTTTTTTTTTAATTTTCCAAAAGAAATAACAGAGGGGGCCAGGTGAGGATATTCCAAAAAAGGCCCAGTCCTCTGTTCTTAACGCTACCTCGCTAACGCGGGAAATGGCGAACAGTTTAAAAGAAAAAGAAAAAAAAAAAAAAAATATATATATATATATATATATATATATATATAATATATATATATGTAAAGATGGAGTGAAAAAGACTTTGAGGTCTCGGAACCTGAACATTTCCCTACGCGTTCAAGCTTTGGATCTCTCTACCCTCTCATGCCTTTCCCAATAACTATGACCTGGCATATTTCAAGACAGGTCTCTCACGGCCTCAAAAATTCGAAAATAATACTTTCCCATGTCTTTTCTTTTTCATACTCATAATTCTCTCTTTATTTCAATTCAGGCCCAGCCTTGATGTGGACTTTGGCCGTATCTGGACCCTTCAACATAAAATAAAAAAAAAAAAAAACGCCTCCTGCTCCTGAGCTCGGTGCCGCTTCTAACCTGCAGGAACATCAGTAGTTCCTAGCTTCATGAGATCAACTTTATCATGACTCAAAAGTTCTGTGAAGACGATAACATCCTCTGCTGGTGGGATGATGAGACGAAGTTTGTCTCGTTATGTTGGGACACGCAAGGCTGCTTGGCAACACCGCTGCGCCCGGGACACTTCCCACGCCTAACCTGGTCCCTCCTCCTCTGTGACCCTCCCCTCTCACACAGTTGACACGACCCACACTGTTCCTATTATCATTTCCCGGTGATGGTGAGCTGTCGCTCCTCTCGTCCAGATCATGTGACCGGCCAGGCCATATTTAAGGGTGGGGAAGCGTCTATACCCGTTCACTGGGTTTACCTTTCTATACATATAACTGTTGATATGATACATTAAAATTCTGAAACTCTATACCCTTTATGTACCTAGCTGATAAATTTACCGTATGAAAGACTGCACGCTTATGTACCGAACCAAGTTTGCAATAATTTATGTCAATTATTTTCCTGCTAGGGTATGACAGAGACTTCCTAACGACCTCTGTAATTCTTTTCCGCCACTGTTCACAGGCTGGACACGGGGCACACAATAAAGCAGCGACTGATACAAAACAAAACAAAAAAAAAAACAAAATCAATCCACTGTAATTCCCTCATCAGGTTGGAGGCTTATATGTCATTTCAGGGATGATACGGAATACCATTAAGGTACCGTTTGAGACACTCTTAATTACATTGATAATTACTCGTACCGTAAGGTCTGTAATGAGAATCTTGTTCTTGTTCTCCGTACTAATTAGTCTAAAACTGTGAAGATAAGCGTATTGCGGAAGTAGGAAACCACACAAAAATATGTACAATTCAATGTAATCGCTAAAGGATCCCAAGATTGTTACATTCAACTGCGAGGATTTTAAAATACAGTTGATTATATTTATGAACGTTAAGGGATTGATCCACCCTTGCAGCATACTGGCACAACAGATTCTTCAGCTGCCAACTTTTCTATATGAAAATATTAGTATGGTAGATCGCGGAACAAATTCATAAAACTACATAATGAAAAGCAACAAACTGTTTACGTTTTTTTTTTATTTCCTGGAAATTTTGGAAATATTTTCTCTTGTCTTCTTATTCCCTTTTCATTATCCTCTCTATACTTGATGTGGATTTCTGTCCGTGACCGGAGCCTCAAACGTAAATAATATTAAAAAAAAAAAAAATAGTCGAATGAGTCTTTTAAAGAATTACAGGTGAATTTCATTTGCCCAAACTGCAAATTCTTTGGATTTCATAGTGTCTAGGAGTTTACAGACACAGCATAATGGTCAGAAGGTAAGGATAGTGGTTAGTCATTCGAGCTTTAGTTTATCAACTGCCAAAGTCATTCGTGAACATCAATCGAAAAAGCCTGAAAACCTTCCCCCCAAGTATTCAGGATAATACGTAGCGCCATGGGGTTAGGCCAGCTTTCAAAGCCTATAGACTGCCAGAGAGACATCGAGGTCAAGTTATAAAGCAGTAAATGAGAGGCTTCAACACCTCCTGGTGGTCATTTCATTCCCAAAACCACATCCATGGCCCAAGCACGTCAAAACTAATGAGCAAACATACTATAAACTCAGTCCGTAACTGAACACCGGTTGGTGGCCTCCAACTGGCTATCACGACCGAGCCGGTAGTTTAAAACCAGATTCTGATGCGTTATGAATCGGCCTGAATAGAGTAATAAAACAACGTAACAAAGTTTTCTCAGTTTCTCATCACATCAACTAAGTCATCCCCAAATCCTTCCCACAATCTTCATCCAGGTCACACAGATACTCCTCTGATCTTCCCCAGTCCTCCCCACAATCGTCCTCAGATCCTTTCCAGGGTTTCCCCTATATTCCCACTACTAGGTTTTCCTAGGCACGTTTTAAACGCCATGCGATAACTCTACGTTACCATCAATGCTCGTTTCAACCAAAGTATACACGCTTCTGAAAAATGATCTTTGGTGGTTTGAATGTTCTATGAAAGTGCGCGTTTTTAAGCACTATATTCTTGTACATATATATATATATATATATATATATATATATATATATATATATATATATATATATATATATATGTACAATATATATATATATATATATATATATATATATATATATATATATATATATATATTAATTTTTTTATACTTAGTCACTCCCGCGTTAGCTAGGTAGGGCTAGGAAACAGACGAAAGAATGGCCCAACTCACCCACATACACATGTATATACATAAACGCCCACACACGGACATATACATACCTATACATGTCAACGTATATACATACACAGACATATACATATATACACATGTACATATTCATACTTGCTGCCTTCATCCATTCCCGATGTAAAATATCGGCGTCATAAATTCAGTAAGAAACATAACTAGCGATCTCATAAAAGAAATACATGGAACATCTGGCAATCTCATAATATCAATAATGACGGTCTAGGGAATAGTATGAAAGTCGACATATAAACATGTAGTCCTAACGAAGTTTTCGCACATCTGAGTCTCGTTACCATGATCTTGACGAGCATCAACGCACCATTCCTACCCATTTAATATGAGTTACGCTACACCATTCTTCTCGCCGGAAAGGCGCAGCCTATCATCTGTAAAACTGTGTTTACACGGAAACCAACCTGGCCAGCTGTTACATTAGCGGAGATTCCTTTGCCAAGCAGTTGTAACTGGTACAATGGCTAGGTCATTGACTCCCAAGCAACTAGTCTTTTTCCAATTCTTTATCCTCTAAATAATCGTAGCACTTACCTTCGCCTGACGTATCTGTGTTCATCGAGTGGACTGCGGCAAGAAACTCCATTCCATCCCAGATGAACTTCTTTCACCTTATGGGACACATTTGCGTGATTTCATTACCAATCTATATTTTCCAGGTCGGGTTTATTATCTGTCTGTATGGAGCTGGTGTGGTGTCATATTCCAATGATCTAAATGATCTAAAATGCAGATTTTGCTGTAGCTTCTCCCAGTGCTAATTGTATCAATGATGACATCACAGACGTTAAGAAACATCGATTTGATGATGTCCGAGCCATCTTACAGAACCAGCAGGTTAGCTAGCTTCAATCCCAGCAGTAGCCTAGTTTTGATTGCAATGCAACTGTTGGCCATTTCCAACACAGTAGACAGACGTTTATGAATGTGTCTGCTTCACACATCCCCCAGTCATGGAGGTAACGGGAACGGAATTAATGGACCTCAGAAATCTCGGTTCTAGTGCACACTACTGTTACGTAAACATGATAATAGCACAATACCTTTACCGTATTGTGTCGAAGGGCGTCAGTGCCATCCACGATTACTGCCATAGTTTTTTTTTTTTGCACTGGAACAAATTTCTACACATTTACCTTAACTACGGAACGAAGATGACGCCACCCACCTTCTCTCTATATCACAGGTGCATTATCATCATTACGTATTGAACCGCATCAACCTTTGTTACCCCCAAAGGCAACTTCAGACTATGCAGGCATCTTCTACCTGAAGGGAAAATAGAAGAACAGTTCAGTCGCATTTTTTTAATGCGAAATTAGTTATATTAAAATACATAATATCTAGTGATATATATATTCTAGAATATATACAAATGAAAGGCTTACAAAATATCACCAAATGTACAAAATATCACATTACTGATGAACTTCCAACTACAATCACATAATATCATCAGTAAATACTGCTTGGCTAGAAATGGACATGCATTTCATAATAATAAGCATTGAAACTCGATCCAGTTTATGGTAAGAGCTCCTCTCATGGAATACTGAAAGGTTTGTCAAACATCATAAACCAAAATAATACGTCAATAATAGTATGGCGTGCAAAAGTTAATACGAATTAGTAGATAACCATTTAGCCTCATAATGTCTTAGTCTTATCAATAGCGTTAAGTCCGCGTACAGCAGTGTACAATATATATCTAATAATACCAAATATCTGACGAGTCTCTTGATATTCCCAATAGACCTGTGAGTCCACAGACAATGATGGGAAGATGTGGCTAGACAAAACCCCAAACTCAGCCGAAATTGTTCAAAATGTATCAGAATAACAGAGCATGATACGCAAGTTTGCAAAGCTGTGTTCAAATTAGTTGGTAAAACGATAAGACATTACAAAAGATTCATATGCAATCAAAGCTAAATAACATCATGTTATTCTTCTAAAAAGATCTGTTATAGTTCATAAGTTTTCGTCAATTCAAGGCTAAGCCATGTCCGATGTTAGATTCGCCTGGTCGTGTGAATTTGAGCCACCATATTCTTGTTGCTAGGCAACCGATGGATCATTGTCAAGATTCCATGTTACTCATTAAATCGACGAAGCCAGTATAAGAAAAAAAGACATATATGGAGAGACTTCTGAATTCCACTGACATCATAGGACCCTGGATCTATTCGACGATAACTGTAATTCTCCACACACACACACACACACACACACACATACACACACACACACACACACATACACACACACACACACACACACATTCTTGAATTCTAAGAACCAGGATTTTAGGGAACCACTTATGATTTTATGCTGTCAACAAAATCCATGGAAAACGTACATGTGTGAATCGCTCCCCCACACTAACACTTGGGTTACCTTGTGGTCTGCTCCGACACATTCCCTCAATCGTATCTCAAGACAGACTCCCAGGCCTAGTACACAGTCACGGAGCTCCTAGGTGGGACGGAGCCACCATAGGGGTATGGCTGCAGCCTCACACGGGAATGGGACCAGGAAGACGAGATCAACGGTCAAAGCGCTCCACTGTCTTGACTAATCTAGCTTCAAGCATTCACAAGTGATTGGAAAACAAAACAAAAAAAAAAAAATCCAAAATACATATTCTTTTCATCAGTTATTATCTAAACTATACTAATTATTTATGATTTATTTACTAATACTTGCATGCAGTTTTACCCCAGTTATCCAGATTTTACGTGGACGGTTAAAAGGGCGTAGAGAACTTTTATGTTCCGTTAGTTCGCCATCGTCTACCGCAATCTTCCCTGGATCTTCCACGGCGGTTGAGGTCTGATCGGCCGACCGATATCTCGCGGCCAACACAGAACATTTGTGGACTGTTGGAAGTGACTGCAGCCTTCGGTATGCTCCCTGACGACTTCTTTTTATCTTTTTCACCTTTTAATTCCTACTTACTTTTCCATTTCATATCGCCCCTCCCTACCACTCTTCCCATTTCTTGCAACGTCCCCCATCACCCTTTCCCTTTCTCTACGTACGGACGTGAGGTGTACGTACGGACGTGAGGAGGTGTACCAAGGTACGTGAGGAGGTGTATGGAGTAAATTGAGGTAGTGTTTCTCCAGCAACAGAGTACGTGTTGACACATGGAACAAGCCAAGCCAAGAAGTGAATAAAATCACCCACTGGCGGAAGATACGAAAACACGTGTGATCTATAAAACTGGGATTAGTTTTATAGATCATTTTTTATAGACTGTATAAAAATAATTACACACACACACACACACACACACAAACCCTTCCTTTGCTCCATCTTCTACAGTCACCCCAGTACCTGTGCTCCACCTTCTATAGTCACCCCAGTACCTTCGCGTTACCTACAGTCACCCCCAGGACTTGTGCGTCACCTTCTACGTCATCGCAGTGTTTCTACAACACCCCCAACGTCCTACAGACACACCATGTAGCCACCATGACAACTCTTTCCTCTCGTGCGTGGGAGCCAGAGGCAGGATGACCTTAGCCACTGTCTGCGGCTGGGCTGGTGGTGGTACTGTTATGTTTACCGTGGCCGCCTCCACCCAGGCGTGGAGGAGGAGGACCCCCATCCCCCCCAAGGTGTAGTGCCTCAGGGCAAGTACCACCAGGGCCTCTCCTGGGCTGGAGGTGGGGAAGGGCGTGTTACTAGTGGAGATGGGGTGTACTGGTGAAGATGGGGGTGAGCTGGTTGGAGGTGGAGAGGTATACTGGTGGAGATGGGGTATGCTGGTGGAGGTGGAGGAGTGTACTGGTGAAGATGGGATGAACTGGTGGGGATGGAGGGAACTCATGGTGGTGGGGGAATGTACTGGTGAAGATGGGGAGAGCTGGTGGAGGTGGAGGAGCGTACTGGTGGAGATGGAGTGAACTCATGGAGGTGGAAGAGTGCACTAGTGGTGATGGAGTGAAGAGAATTACTGAGGGAAACGGAATCCGACGAGTATAGCTGTGGGTATGCATTCTGATTATTGAGAGGAAGTAAATACGTGTCATAATGTAGAGGGAATGAGAGGTATAAAAATCATAGAAGGGAAGTAGGTAAACGTACTGAGGAACAGAAGTTCTTTGGTATCTTAGGGGGAGATGAAGTGATAGAAGACGTGTGTGTGTGTGTGTGTGTGTGTGTGTGTGTGTGTGTGTAAGATGGCCTACTTGTCCATTAAATACATTAAGGCGAGGGACTTTTTTATTTACCCGTGAGGTTAGCCGGTCTCACGTGGGGCTGAATTCTACGATAAGCTTGGGTAGGAAGAGAGAGAGAGAGAGAGAGAGAGAGAGAGAGAGAGAGAGAGAGAGAGAGAGAGAGAGAGAGAGAGAGAGAGAGAGAGAGAGAGAGAGACTCACAGGACAACTGGTTTCAGCCAGCTGTACTTTCAGTCCACGTACAACCGGTCTAGAGCGGGAGGAGTACAAACCAAACCGAGGGGGGTGGGAGGGAGGAGAGAATGTGACAAAATAATAATAAGAGATAACATTAAGAGCATCTGGGGGTGTTCCAACACGGGAGGTGGGAACAGACTGAGGACCGGGGCTAACACGAGACCTGCCGTGTCGTGTGGGTGCTGCTGACGACGACAGGAACGAGAGAGAGAGAGAGAGAGAGAGAGAGAGAGAGAGAGAGAGAGAGAGAGAGAGAGAGAGAGAGAGAGAGGGCTTGGGGGGGATGATACAGTGGTGAAGGGGGAGGAAGCTGTGGACGGTGAGCTCAAGCTGGGCTGTCAGTGGAGAACAAGGGGGCGACTTCAGGACAGGCTTGGTCTACGGTCCAGAGAGAGAGAGGGTTTAGGGGTGTACATCACCCTCCCAGTTGGCGGGCCGACAACGCCAGAGAGAGACAGACAACGAGAAGACCAACAGACAACAGGCCGCCAACAGGAGAGGGTGGTATTTCTGACGTACTTCAGAGATGTGTTAACGTGGCGGCAATATACATGCATATCTCCTGATCACTGGTAAGGGTATGAGTGTGAAACTGACATGCCGTTCAAGATGACACGATTTCTTTCAATATATTTCTTTTCCCTTGCACTTACGATTGCCACAGCCGGCTCCGTTAAGACTGAAGTGAAAAACAGAAGTGACACCGAGGCGATCTGCTGCAAACAAAATGACAACCCTATAAGACTGAAGGCTTTTTTTTTTTGAGTCAATAAATCGAGACTTAAAGCCTTTGTGGCATCTGTGAACAAATCTACACGATTCATGGCAACTGTAGTAAGGTCAGTGACGCGTAAATAGAAACAAGGTCAGGGCAAAAACAGAGCCCTGTGGTAACCCAACTCCGAGGCGAATACGTAAGACTGAGAAGTTTAATGCGATTCAGAACACAAGTGTCGGGTGGAGTTTGTTTTCCAACTTCTTGAAGCCACGGAGCACCTCTGAGTCCCCTTTTACGAAAATACCTCCAGTGGATCCCAGCCACACTTGTTGTAGAACACTGACTGCGAAAGGATCAAGTTGCAGACGCCACATATAAACATCAGAAGGAGGAGGAGGAGGAGGAGGAGGAGGAGGAAGGGTGAGGTCACAGCGTGGGGTAGACAGTACTGGTGTCGTTGAGGCTTGAGAGGCCAGCGCTGGCGAGCGAGGAACAGGTCTTAGTGTTTTCCCCCCAAGTCATCGGGTGAGTCAGGGTTGTGGGTTGGTTCGTAGGGAAAACAAAAGAAAGCCATATGACGTCAAATGATGACGCAAGCCACGCCTGCATCGACTCCCACAATCATTACAAGAGAAACGGCACAGCTGGGGATAAATTATATCACTCAAACACACCAAGATAAAAAGGAGAAGATTTGAAAAGTTTTTCCTTTCCAGGGAGGAAATCTAAACCTATAAGAGGACAGCTTAATATAGAGGGAAATGATAAAGACATCTTCCGGAGATGAGGCGTGTTCTATCAAGTCTTGACGTCTCCTTAAGCAAGAGATAACTTCGACCCCAGACCTGGGAGTAATGGCGCACATGGAAGAGGGCTGGTCATGGATATAATCGAGAAGTAGGGGCATCAAGAGGTCACGGAGAACAAGGAATGGAAAGTGAATACATTTGAGAGAGAGAGAGAGAGAGAGAGAGAGAGAGAGAGAGAGAGAGAGAGAGAGAGAGAGAGAGAGAGGATCGCCTTACGCCGCCAAACCTTAATGTTCATGAGATTTGGGAAGGATCCGAAGCAACGAACCTTCAAGTGGATCACACAAGGAGATTGGCCCAGACGATGCAGCTGTGCTTCCTCTTCGTGTGCAAGGCTTCAGTCGTGTTTGGACGGACGGACTGGCCATAGCTAGGCTGTCGAAAGAAAAATGAGATGGCATTACTCCAGTCAATACAAGGATCATAGTTTTTAACGTGATGAA
This sequence comes from Panulirus ornatus, assembly GCF_036320965.1. NCBI lineage: Eukaryota > Metazoa > Arthropoda > Malacostraca > Decapoda > Palinuridae > Panulirus > Panulirus ornatus. The sequence continues at coordinate 6,571,817 of NC_092231.1, forward strand.
ACAAGCCATTTGATTCTTGTCTTGTTCTTATACTATGTTTATTTTGCTTAAGGGTAATAAATTTAATAATAGAAATAGTGAATCTTTTATTATTAAACACAAAGAATTATAATCTTAACATTAGTGAAGGTCTATACAAATTGGATAATTTCAATGTTGATAAAAATTTGTAAACAATTCCCCTTCTTGTCCACATAATAAGTTTATGATAACGCTCGTTGTCTGTCTTGGACAATCACATGTTTACCAAATGGCGTCCTAGCTACGTATCTTCGTTGTATATCAACTGACTTACATCTCTCTCTTTTGTCTCCCCTGATGATGTGATTATTACACCAAAGTGCACTTGAGAACTTATCATGTATCATTTTCCCCGTGGACTCATAGGAATATATATATATATATATATATATATATATATATATATATATATATATATATATATATATATATATATATATATATTTATTTTTTTTATACTTTGTCGCTGTCTCCCGCGTTTGCGAGGTAGCGCAAGGAAACAGACGATAGAAATGGCCCAACCCCCCCCCCCATACACATGTATATACATACGTCCACACACGCAATATACATACCTACACAGCTTTCCATGGTTCACCCCAGACGCTTCACATGCCTTGATTCAATCCACTGACAGCACGTCAGCCCCGGTATACCACATCGCTCCAATTCACTCTATTCCTTGCCCTCCTTTCACCCTCCTGCATGTTCAGGCCCCGATCACACAAAATCTTTTTCACTCCATCTTTCCACCTCCAATTTGGTCTCCCTCTTCTCCTTGTTCCCTCCATCTCCGACACATATATCCTCTTGGTCAATCTTTCCTCACTCATCCTCTCCATGTGCCCAAACCACTTCAAAACACCCTCTTCTGCTCTCTCAACCACGCTCTTTTTATTTCCACACATCTCTCTTACCCTTACGTTACTCACTCGATCAAACCACCTCACACCACACATTGTCCTCAAACATCTCATTTCCAGCACATCCATCCTCCTGCGCACAACTCTATCCATAGCCCACGCCTCGCAACCATACAACATTGTTGGAACGACTATTCCTTCAAACATACCCATTTTTGCTTTCCGAGATAATGTTCTCGACTTCCACACATTCTTCAAGGCCCCCAGAATTTTCACCCCCTCCCCCACCCTATGATCCACAGGTGAGGATATTTCCTCAAAGGCCCAGTCCTCTGTTCTTAACGCTACCTCGCTAATGCGGGAAATGGCGAATAGTATGAAGGAATATATATATATATATATATATATATATATATATATATATATATATATATATATATATATATATATATATAACCCCCTCACATCCCCTTGCCTCCCTACATAATCACCAGCGGCTGGACCAGTACTCAGGGTAGCCGCCGCCACGTGGCCACCAGCTGGTGAACAATAATGTAAACAAAACATGAGCAGATCCGCAAGCCGTTGCCAACCACCCTCCTCCACCCTAACCCTCGTGAGGACTTATCTCCACAGTACATCGTTAGAAATAAAAAATGATAATCTCTAAAAATAAAGACTTACCTCCACAGTACATTGTTAGAAATAAAAATTTTAATCATAAATGAACCTGAAGGGTATATTGCACATAGGGTCTCACTTGAAGATAGGGGTCGATGATAGGCGATAGTTTATGGTATATATTTCACTAAACCAAACTTATATTTCACATGACCAAACTTCACGGAGATTAGCTACGTATTATAAACTTTGTATGGATCTCTAACGGATCTGTTTGCTACTTAGTTTTCCTTATTTCTTCCAGTACCAGATGTAGACAACTGACTTTTTACCTATCCTCCAAATTGCGTCCAATGACACTTGGCCTTTACCCAAATATAATCTATATCCTGATCCCGATGTCGATGAAGCAAGAAACAATGTGAAGATGATAAGCAACGGACAATTTACTGCATAACCTAAAACAAATATTTTGGATGCTGGTCAATAAACAAAGGCAAGGTCCGAGATAAACATTTGCAAGGCGGACTTCAGACAACGTCTGCCGCTCTGCTGGCTTCTCTCAATGCCATTTTTACTCTCCATAGTGTTACTTGTCATCTAGGTCCTCTGAATCCCATGCTACACGAGCCTTCACTTCACGGTTACAAAACAACCCAAGAGCCCTACTTTTTTTTCCTCGAGTAAATTGTCTCACCCGGTAAATGAGAAAAATGACCCTGGAACTTCGTCGCTTGGCACCACCGTCAGTTGCTGCCGGCGATCTCCACACCTCAGGCATTTAGTAATTTCATCCTGCTGGAGTAGGTCCTCTTTAAAGATCGTGAATATAAATTTAAATGGTGGTCTTACGTGACGTGATGAGTGAGAGATTCGCGATTTTATGAAGGGGCCTCCCAAATATTTTTAGTTCTCGTTGCTAAGTTGATTACGATAGTCACGACTGTTTACAGAGGTGAGGTATACGGATAAGGATGGAAGAAACGAGATTAGCACAACAATGCTGCTATACCGATACTGGAAAGCTGTTTGGCAATAGCTACTTGCAGAAGCAGAGAGAGGGATAAGCCCCGGGAGTTACTTGGTGCTGGTGTAGTAAGAGTCCCTCAGTGTTGTGTCTTCGCAGTGACAAGGCGTAGTTACTTTTTTTTTAATTTCAATAAAAATTATTCCCTCTGCAGCATTCTTTTCGAACCGGTAGATACAGACGTACATACACATTTGCATTATTCTAGAATGAAATGAATGTGTATTCATTCCAGCAAGCCGAAGGAATTTCAAGTTGTTATCAACTAGAAGTCCCTGTTATATATGTAATTATTGTAAGTCTTTACGTTACATCAAGTCTTATATGCAAAATTTTATCAACCAAACCTATCGGATCATTTATGAATAAAATAATTCCAGTCAACTATTCTTGGGGTATCCCTCATGTAAACATTATAAAATGTTACATTTTATCATACACTTTAAGATTTTCTCAAAAGCCTCTGATGAGGTACGGGATTGAGTAGTCTTAAAGTCAACATGGCCCCACGCAAACTGAATCTCCCAAGCTAGTCTAGTCACACGTTGTCCAAGCCGAGGTAAATAAAACCTACCGGACATCTACAGTTTTTCGTGTTACATTATTCATAAAGATGATTCCAATGCTGAAAAAAAAAATTAATCAAGGCCAACATAGCCGGAACTCCCAGCTCTCTTATCGTATCTGTTCCCTTCCATTCTTTAACGTTCTGGAAATGATGTTCCATGGTGAATATACAACATTCGACTGTTCTTTCAGGGCCACAGGATGCGGTCCCATTGGATCATCTGATTTCGAAGTTTTCATCCCTTAAAGTAACCTAAAAACTGTACAATCCGTTGTTAGAGCAATGTTGCGAATCAAGATTAAAGCTGCAGTTTCTACTGCAAACACTGTTAAGAAAGATAATAAACACATGTGCCTTCTATTCATCACTATTACGAAACTTTCATTCTCAGCAACACTCATCTCCCGGTCTTTCTTTTACACTATATAGTTCCCAAAAACATATTGGGGTTCTTCGTTACATCATTTGTCCATTTTGAGCTTCCTTGCCCAAGTCAGTAAAAATGTCCTCATGACTATTTTTTTTATATATCTTAAAACTCAATCTCGACCCAGCGTGCTAAAAATTTCCATTTTTCTTCACCATGGCAAAGACTTAATGTCAAACAGTGGGTGCAGTTAATATTCTACGACCTTCACGAATTATCATTTGTTAAATGCTTGAACAAGCGATTTTAACTGTTAAGTACATTTGGAATTTCCACCAAGGGAAACACAGTTGAAACACTGCCACTGTCATATGCGATTAACTAACTGACAGACTTTGATGTGGTTGCTTGAAGTCATACAGTTAACTTCATCATTAAAATCATTCGTATCACATATACGTCACCGATTTCGCATGCCTCTGCTAGTCATCACATATTTTTTCCCTAAGCTACTTCGTCGTATGATAAAAGCAACTATTTGAACAGAATTTGCCACTTGTGCTACTTGACTGAAGCCGACACAAAAACCTGAAAAAAAATCTCTGCCTGTCATCAAACATCGCGCTTTAATTTCTTTTTAAATTTGGCGGTATATTAGAGATGGAAACCCAACAATGAAGCCTGACCTAAGGCTAGAGTGAGACCCCAGGTTCTTCACAAAATCTCGACCAAATTCAAGGAAGTCTTATCAGGAATGGCCAAAAATTACTGTCAAGAGTTTGTGATTACTATATGTACGTTACACTCATGTTGTCCCGTCTCTTACCCTGGTATATATAGTATGTACCACACACACACTCTATACCTAATGCTAGGTACCCATTATATCGACAAGCTCCGACGGAAGGATGAACGGCTGGGTGAACTGTGGACCAGCTACCGCGTCCAGGATTCGAACCGAAGCAAGTTTGATCCCAGGCGGCCGTGACGGTCAGTAAAGTAATCGCTACACCACGCTATTTTTTTTTTCCTTTTTTTCCTTAAGAATCTTTCGTCCTGCTTTTTTTTATTGAGACGGAAATACATTCTCCGGAAAGTGAAATATCAACGGCAACGCTAGGTAAGATTCTACCCATCTCTTTATCGAAAACTCACATCTCTCGTCTCTCCTTTGACGGTTCTGTAATTCCACCTTCTGAATCAATGAACATACTTGGTATTATAGTAACTTCCACTATTTCTTGCAAACCCCTCATTACAGGATTAACCGAGTCTGCCTCTATGAAACTGGTAGTCCTATTTAAATGTCGAAATTTCTCTTCTAAACACTTGCTCGTCCTTGTAATAAAGTGCTGCTCTCGCATCTGGGGTGGTTCTAGCTCTGCATCCTTACTTGATTAAGATTTATTGTGATTCATGCACTGTAAATGGAAATGGTTCTAGCTCTGCATCCTTACTTTATTAAGATTTATTGTGATTCACGCACTGTAAATGGAAATAAGTGTGTTTACTGAAAGTCTACTTTAATTCCGCATCGCTCTTGGAGTTTTAAGTAATTTTTTCGAGACTAAAAATTACGGACCGTGAAACATTTACTGATGATACTAAATATGGTAACATTAGTGAGGGATATACATATACGGAAATATGAGGGATTAATGAATACGTATCTACATCTCATAAAACAATGAAATACCTACATGGGAAACGAAATTTAAAACAGAAATACAAACTTTAAATTGGTCTACTGATGAGGATGGCTTGGCCACAATGTCAGTCGTGGGTGTTCGTTAGCATCCAGAGATAACTTGGGCGATGCTCAAAAATCATAGTTTTTATGGTATAACTCAACATAAGCACTAAACATTAAGAAAAATTTCGATTTTCTAGGTTATATAAGTTACGGTTTCAGAGGTCTTGTTGATATAATTTAGAAACAAATGTATTACCTTCAATTTCGTTACTTTTACATTCCTCCCTCCCCCCCCCCCCACGTAATGCACAACCCTCACCACTATCGCCTAGCGACCATCAATGATTAAGATACATTGTTCTATTATCCTGTTGAGCAGTTCTTAATGTATCTTTCAGACACTAACCTCAAGTTGCAGAAAATCAGTCATCACCCAAGTTTAATTATGTAGAGAAAAACCACACTTAGAAGTACATCTAATCGTATGTCAATGACAATACGATCACAGTGGAGAAAGGCTTTAAGGAGAAAATCTTGTGGAAAAGTAAAAGCTACAGTATTATGTGATACTCAAAAAAAAAATCATCAGAACCAAAGAAAACTTTACCTGTGCAAAATAATTGATTGATATCATCTCCCGAGTAAACAACTAAGCCCTGCAACATGAGGTATAACTATGTGGATTCATCTTCGTTTCATCCTATATCACAAGCTCCTCATGCACAAAAGACTTACCAGCCTTGGAGTAACTATCCTGGGTCTTCAATATCATGGCACAGAAGCAAGGTGGCAAGGTACAAATACCTCATACCACCATCCATTTTCCATTGTAATGACGTAGCTTAAGGTGTCACATTGTCTGCCACAACATGGCGGCAAACTAATATTTTGTGCTGTTTGTCCCTTCTCTCCAGTTGTTTTTCTCACATCGGTATATCTTGTAAATTTAAACTGTCTTTTAGAAAGATATAGGAAAGAAAAATTCACTGTGTAAGCGTTTATTTTGTTGAGAAACATACTGGTCTAACCCTTCCCGACATATGCCAATACATTTCTTGGATGAGGAAATGCTGGAGAAATAATGAAGGCAGGGAAGTAAATCTTGACAATTTGGAATCATGGCTTCCTGGGTCAGGCATAACAAAGATTAACATACCAGTACTATTAACTAAGCTGAGATTAAATAATGCCGTAGTTTCCTTATATCATAGGCTTACTGATTATGGTAATTATCATAGAGAAAAGTTTTAGGTTAAGAAATTTGGTCATGTATGTTTACTCCATAAAGCAGGTTTCATATTAATGAAAATAATGGATAATTCCAGACCAGAAGGACATTTTGGCTGCCATTCCGGAATCGGTTGACTTATGATCCTCCTGGAGACAATCTTATTTGCAGAACAAATATTCTCGCTGATCCTGATGATCTTGTGTCATTAACGTTTGATCAATGTTGTTATCAGGAGGTTTTTTTAGTTAAAGAGGGCTTACATAAAGTGAATTTTATGTGGTTAAGTGTTCCAGATGCCCATATTTGCCTCGCCCCCTCCCTTCCCACCACTGACGTCCAGCTGTTCTGCTGGTACACAGGACATGGTTAATTCCCAGCCTGTCTTTTTTAATTTTCTGAAGAGGTTATATCAAATCTACCATTGTAAGGTCTTTGAAACCATATCCTGAAAATTTTTTCAAGGACTGTACAATAACTTTTGGTCATTTGTGACTACATCACTGTGGTGATATTAGGTATGGACCTAGTCCTTTGATGGGATGACACCTTACCTTGCTATTAAGAGCTTGGGACACTAGTTTAAGAGTTGATTGGTATACTTCTCACAGAGACAGTCCATCGGCAAGATTCCTCTAAGAATCTATATAATTTGCTCTCTGGTTTGACTGCTTGACAGATTCTATTATCAGCTTGTAACCACTGAGGTGTTGTCAGTGTACTGAACCAAGGCATTTGAAGAGGACCAAACAAACATGCATAATTTACACATTTGAGTTTATTCATGTATGTTGTAAGACTTACAGCTTATGTTTTGTTAATATTACAGTACAGTATACAAATATTTAACATAAATTCATGTTTATTCACAATCTTGAGCAGGACAGACAGTGTCCTAATAAAAGTTTTTACATTAATGTAGTTTGTATACACATAACTGGAATGGCATAATTTGGATTATTCCCCAAATGAAAACAGAAATAAAGAAAATTAAAGTCCTGTTGCATTCCCCAAAACTTAACAATATGTCAAAACTGTATGTTCGTTCAGCTAAGAACTCAGATACCATTCACACAAAGAAACATGCATTCACAAAACATTTACCAAGGTCTTAATTATTCATATGTACACACTTGTGGTCTTTTAAACTGTCAACTATTGAATAAATAAATACAGAATGTATAAAAAATGAAAACTGCAAATATTATCTAAACTGCTCTGGGACAGTCAAAAAAAGCAAAACTTTCACAAGATTATAGAGCACAACAGACCACAGATACTTATTCATACGCAACAACCCACAAAGTCTCACATAACAAAAGCCCAAATATTCTCACACCTGAGTTCAGGAATATTAACTACAAATTGTCACATAGAGCTGGATGAAAAGACTGACACACCATTAGGTTTGTTGCAAACAATACCACAGGTGTAATAAGACTTGCATTCCAGCGCTGCAGTTAAAACTCTGAGGATTACTATATATATACATATCTCATGACTTGCAAGCCATCTGTCTTTAAAAATAAGTCCTTTGATGGATTTAGCAAAATACTCCTGAAGATTAGCCAGGGGCCTAGGTGTACACGTATCAAATGGTACACATTAGCCATTGTCTAACCTGTCAGAATTAGCCATATTCAAGGACAGGCACCTTTCAAGACATTCCTATTGGTCGGTGATATGTAACGATGAGATAATGCCATATTTCAAAGCCGACCAACACTGGAAGTTCACTAGAAAAAATTTATTCTCTCTAACTAGAGATATTATGTAGAAAAATCACTAAAATGTTAACCAGTTAATATATCTGGATACCAAAAGCAAAACATCATAACATATTTAGCCAATCAACGGGCTTGGTCATCACTGTCACCTGTCTCGTCTTTATCTGTAGAGGAAAATCAAAATGGAAAATGAAGAGTTAGATAATTATCATGACCTAATGAAATTCCTGTTTCCTTTTTTCATTTCATAATTAAAAATACTAATAGACCAACTGAAGTTCCTGTATTCCCAGTATGATCTTAAAAAAGTGTTTACATGTTATATAAATAGTGAAATTAGAATATGGACATTTACAAAAGTATTAGAGCCACACCTTGAAATACATAAGATTCCCAAAAAACCATTAACTGTAACCAAAGGAAACTCATACGACAATAACTGTATAACTGACTCCAGTAACCACAAGAAATATTTTACACTTTTCAGAGAAAAAAGGAAAACAAAAAAATCTTCCAATTCCTTCAAGTTCATTATTTCAATACTTCATGTATTTGTAATTCCTACATGCAACTGAAGAACAGAATTAATTTTAAAGATGGTGAAATCAAAATTATTGATGTTATGTTTTACAGAATACTCTGATGCATGCACTGATTAAGAAGCCATGTAAATGATACCATACTAAATACCATAACTTTTTAAGAAATTAAGAAGTTTAAAGAAAATGGTCTCATGCAAATAAGTCGCAGTCATGCAGTCATATGTAGTTAAAATATTCATGCCGTACTGAAATCAAGATAATTGTATGTCATTATGTCAGAAAGGCCATCGAAGTCATTTGGCTTCAGTGTTGAATTTGAAGCCAAAGGTATATAGTGGTACTGCCATAAAAGGCACAGAATATAGTCTGTAAATTCTACAGGATTAAAGGATCAGATCGAATCCTTTATATTTATAGTATCATCAACATACTTGTGGTAATAGCCATTAACTTCAGCTAGATTCATTAGGATAGATTAACAAGTGACTGAGTTGTAGAATTTCAGTAACATGATTCTTCTTGGGCTGTCACCTTGTAGTCAAAGTATACATTTAAGTAAGGATTACTAAATGTGCGTCACAGCGTCCTGGTACAGTATGGTGGAGCGTCATAAAATTCATGCTTGTCATGTTTTTAAGCCTATGATTAAGCTTTTGGTCAATTCTTTCCTGCTTTTACTGTCAAGGCACCTCTGGTACATATCAAAACCTGAATGTGCTGTAAATTATAATATACAGCCTAAAACATCTTTGACATGCATATTATTCCGTGCTGGTAATACAAAAGTTCATGCATTTTTCACATGTACACATAAATTATGCTGTCATGCAGCTTCATCTCTTGAGTATTATAACTAAGCTGTCATGCAGCTTCATCTCTTGAGTATTGCAACTCTTATAATAGCAATGCAACTTCTGCCATGCTTGGTATGCTGTGTTCATTGTCCTGTACATGATCATGCTGGTATTTCAGGTAAACTTTTTCAGCTTGTTTTTCCAATCACATCCATGCACATACTTGACGTCATACCCTAGTGAAGTACCAGGGCTCTCAGTCATCCTCACCTTTCTTGCCTTGGTAAGCGTGCTTGCGGAGGCGGTCATACAGGTCCTCCTTGTTGCCGTAGATGGAGGCGTTAGACCGAGCCAGACTATTTCCTGCTCCATTCGGGAACCCGGCTGGTTTGGGGAGTTTAGGTTAGTTAATTGTTATCCTTATTATATCTATGCAATAGTTAATGAAATTTTAAGAGAGAGTGTAATACCTTCCCAAAGAAGCCCACAAGTTTTAGAGACAATTATAGTTACAGGGTTGCAATATCAGTTTCTTATTACACTTCCAGCTGTACATTATCTTAAGTAACTTCATAATTTACTGTGCTACAAATGATATCATAAACTGAATAACATAACTAATTAAACCCCTAAGAAGCAGGTCTCCTATTTTGGAATTCTCCAAGCATCGAAGTGAAATGATATAGCTAGGCTATGAATTTAATATTTCTGAGATGATGAAGCAGACTAATCTGGTGGGTGTGAGGTTGAGGTCTGGGATGAAATCAAGACGTACTCTTCATATAAGTCTCATTGTAGAAATTTGGCATCTCCCATGCATCTTCTTCATCATCATAGTAATGAGCATAAGTGGAGTGGTGAGATGGTGCAATGCTCTCCGCATATGGGGCAGGTGCTCCATAGTAGAAGTTAACCTGTGAATTAAGAGAGCATGAGGCAAATCTTTTATAAGAGATGAAAAAAATAATTCAGATTATGCTGAAGATAATCCAGTACCCATCTATAGTTTATATACTGCACTGTTCTACTACAGTCATTGGAGTACTAGCAATGCAGTTAAGATTTGAAAACTGAGCTTCTAGAAACGAAGAACTCCTAAAATCTGTGGTCTAGTGCAGAATTACTGCCAAATTGGATCAGTTTCCATAACTGATCACTTTGTACTATACATAATTTTTTAAGTTTAAGAGTTTCTAATTTAGACAGAAAACATAATAAGCCAGTCAAAATATGAAAAATAAATAAAACATAGCAAACAGAGAGACAATATGTTAGAAAAAATATACTGCACTTATTGGTTTGGGCTGGAAGTGGCCTGAAATGTAATTACCATAAGGTGTCTATTTGTATTTTGATTGTATAATCTGAATAAAGCATTAACAAAATTTCCTTTCAAAGTAAAAAATAATACAAAGCACTTGTACAGCCTAATGTTCTGTTGTGAGTAAAGAATAAAGAAAAATACACAAAGGACTCAGTATATTGCAAAAAACATCTACTTTTTATATTTTCTAGTTATTTTACTGCTCTTCTTCTGCTTTAATTTAGATCTTTTCAAAATAGATAATGGTCCCTTAAATTCAAAATCATGTTTTCCATACTCATTAGCTTAGTTTCAACTTGTATTCATCAACCTTTTTCCTTCTGAGAATTTGCACTTTTCTCTCTAGCAATAATTTCTCACAATCTTCAGGAAGATTCAGCCTGATACAAATGCTCTTTTTTTCACTGTCCAACTTACTTGTACTCTTGTTAAATCTGATAATGCTCATTGATGTCAGTATGACTTATACTTAAAAGTCAAAAGAGAATGCATGAGAATTCACCTTATGAAAGATGACAGTTTACAGATTCAGTGATCAGGCACATAAAGTACCCAGAGTACATATTATTTGTTCAACATGCTATTTAACACAACAATTCACTGTCTTACCTGTGAGCCATTAGGATCAATTGATGGCTGAGTGAGGAAGCCCTTCTTAGGCTCACGTCTCCGCGTTGCACGGATGCATATCATCCATACCAGTAGAACAATTAGGATAAGGAAGACCACAGCTCCAGCAATTCCACCAGCAATGTAGGTAAAGTCACTCTTAATCTGTGGGACAGTTGTCAAATGAGACACAAGAACTACAGGTAGAAAAAAAAAAAAATCTGGCATCTTATTCATTCAGTACAATAGCTTTAACAAGTTATTTTTATTGATAAACAAAAAAAAAAACTAATAAAGTTATTTTTTACACCAAGCCAACAATCCTAAAATGTACATCATCACTTCTGAGAGGGATAAAAACTTTGTTATGAGTGCATTTCATTCAACTTGCACTAAATACAAAAATATTTTGTACTTACCTGGCAATTACTGCCTGTAAAGGAACCAGAGCAAGTGCAGTAGGCTTCACCATCTTTATCCTTCTTGCATATACCGTTGTTCTCACAGAAATTCTCACACTTGTCTGAGAATGTAAACAAATTCCTCATAATCACCTTCACAGAAATATTATTAGTGAGGATATTTTATCATAATTCTTGTTACTAACCACCATACCTAGTATTCGTCCCTACTACTTCAATCTATTGCTCCTAACATTTTGCCAAAATGCAGGGCTCACCACAGGAAAATCTAGTTACAAAGAATAAGTTGTATTAGTAAAGTTTTGTCAGGCGTTATGTGTTACAAGGATAGATTGTATGTTTGTTGACAGAATGCCAGCATTCCACATATATGAGAGGCAGAAAGAAAAAACAGCTACCTGGATCACAGGAGTGCAACTTGACAACCAGTGAAGTGCTGGCTCACTACACTGCCGTTACTATCCCTCCCAATAGCCAGGCAGGTAGTACCAGTAATATTCCTCTCTGGTTGGTGGCTGCCTACCAACTACTACCTCCACCAGAACTTTCATAGAAATTGGTCTTGGGGTAGTTATAGATTAAAATAAAAACATGGCTAGATCTAAGGGCCTGGATACAGCAAGAATGATTAACCTGAAGTACCAGGATTTGACATCATAAGTGAGTAGTTCTAAAACTGTTAAATAGAAATTAATTCATTCTCCCATCCATTACTTGGTAAGGGTGTCTCCAATTTTGGAGTCTTTGATGTGATAACTGTAAAGAGTAGTAAGTCCCTTAATACAACAGTGGTGGCATTCAAGGCGCCCATTTGTGGTGAGTGATTAATTCTACAGGATCTTGATACAGTATGACTTCATTATTTATCATGGGGTTTGGATAGGCTGACTGAGGAATGCCACAGTTAACAATGCTATCATGTCTGATCTAAAATCATAAAAAAATTTCATAAGTCAAGAATGCAAAGCTTTACTCATACTACTTGCTATCTCCAGAATATATCAATTTATGATAATAACTGTGACTTTTAAAAGTTCTATTCTGAAAGAGCAACTGAGACATATTTAGGAGAGATACTGTAGAAAACTGACAGTTGCATACATTTGAGTTTGTACATGCTTTCTTCTCTGTGTACGAATGTTCACTGCAAACTAACCAAAAGAAAACACCGTTATACTGTAATTTTGGATTGCATTTTCATTTCATATTTTATTGCTTCATTTCTCTTTTCTATAAAGTGTAAGATATGACCTGATATTCCACGAGTCTAATCAAAAGAGAAGGTGCAAATGCACTATAATATTACAGATTTGATTCCTGACCTAAGTTCAGTATACTGAAGGAAACAAAAAGTACTATAAACAGATACAAATTACGATAATATTTACTCACCAGAACAATGTTCTCCAGAACCATTGAAGCCAGGCTTGCATTGACACTCAAAGTCATTTGTCTCAGAGATAAAGAGACATAGGGCATTGGGATCACATAGCATTTGTTCTCCATGAACTTCACATGGGTTGGAGCATTCATCAACTGAAGTGGCACCAACATCATGAGTTGAAGTGTCTTGAGGACAGTCTATGCATGACGTTTGCAGTGCCTCAGGTTGGTAGGTACCTTTAGGACATTTCAGACATTCATACACAGAATTCAAGTTGGAAAGGAAAGTTCCTGCAATACAGATTGGCAATGAGCATTCCTCTAATGAAGATGCACCTGGTCCCAAAGTAGTGCGATCTGCTGGGCAGCGGACACAGGCAGCATGAATGCCCTTGGTTCGATAGGTTCCACGTGGACAAGGCTCACAAGGACCAGTCATACCAAGTTGGAGGCCAGATTCACATTCTTCACGGCACTCAGATGGTGATACAGCTTCCTTTGTGCGTGTTGTGAGGCCTCGTTCACATCTCTTGCAAGAGAATTTGCCCTCTTCAGATTGATAATATCCATATCCACAAGACCTGCAGACACTCATTTCCTCATCGAAGTATCTTCCAGAAGCACATCGTTCCTGACATTCTTCCACAGAGCGTGAGCCTAGGATTTTTGTGACTCCCTGGCGACCAGCACGCTGAGGACATGCCTTGCAGGCAACTTGACCCATCTCATTCTGGTATGTGCCAGACTCACATAGTTTGCATGATTTACTCTCAAGTTCATAATAAGTTCCTGCTGCACAATCTACACACTCACTGTCAACCACAACCTAGAAGATATTACATCATTATAGTTAAAAGTTCTATACACAAGATATCTATATTTAGTCACTATGATTATTATGTTATAAATACCAGTTCTATCAATATTAAGGAACTAGACACCAACCTTGCCAACAGGACAGGAGTACTCAGATCTAAGGTCAAGTGAGGATGGGTCAGGAACAACATTGGGAAGAGCATCACGAACATCAAACTGATCCTGCTCTAAGATTACTCCTTCAATCAAACGTCGCACAGTTGATTCTAATGATGTCTCAGAGTTTTGGACAGGATCACTGTTGGATAATATAGATTGTAAACCATAGAAAATTATGAAAAACTTTCTATCCTATAGAAAATTATGAAAAATATTGTTTATCTCCCTTTATGAATTTAGGTGTATATCTGTATGAAGTTTTCTTAGATTTGGTAAAAATTATTTGATACAGTATCAGACAATGGTTCTGTTATCAATTTAAAGTATAAAGTTTACTTGCAAAAAGTATTTATGAAAATTATATACGACGATAAACCCCAGTACTGTATTTGTGTAAATGTAAATAAGACTGGATTTAATGAGAATAGAATGAAAACTGATGTCAAAAGACTTATACCTTTAAAAAAAAGAAAGAACTGCACATCTACAAATGCTTTGTAGGGAAACATGCTACTAAAACATCTAAATTCATTTATAAGTATTTCCTTTTTCTTTAAATTTTATAAGTTCTCATATTTCTAATAAAATCCAGTAGTTTTAAGATTCTGATTTTTAGAGAAAGTGATTTTAAGGAGAAAAAAGTTTTAATACATTGCCTCTTTTTATCAAGCTAATTTTCAAAACCAGGCAATACTGTACTTATGTTGCATATAAAAATGCACTATCACCACTAGTGTTTTACTGTCATATACCACCAGTTTGCTACTATGTGGCTAACCACTAACCTCCAAAAAGCACGCTAATACTGACCAATTCCCAGTCAACACATTCAAAGCCTGACTACAGTTAAGTTATTAAAATGGTTCTCAGATTAAAAACACTGCCTCTAAAGCTTTGAAAACAGCATACATATGGTTATGAGGTCTGATTTAGCAGTGATTTCCCTCCCTCCTCATATCTAGCAACCACTATCAAAAGCAAAGCATGTGACACCGAAAAAGCTCCAAATAAGTGTCTGAAGTGTGTGAAGGTATCTGTGATTAAGAAGAGGACAGTTGTTTAGTACAATCAGTTATTAATCAAATTGCTAGACAGTAGTTATAAATGGTTCATTATCACTGATGACATTCATAATAATCTTACTTCTTTGCTGGGAAAGAGACTTTCAGGTTATACTGGTAAGCCTGATCTGTGTCCCTCTTCCATCTTCGGTTGCTGGGGAAGGAGCTTTGTTAGGGTTGAAACGACTAAGATGGTTCTTATATCCAAATTATGCATAATATAGGTAAACTTTTTCCGGTGTAACCTGACTGAATGATGACTAACCTAAATTATTTTTCTTTAATGTTAATGCAAGCTTTCAAAATATCTTTTCCATAACCTGTAAAGTACATTGGTGGTAGTCAAAAGCACTAACTGTGAGAAATTCTGACATGATGGGAGTAAAAACTACCTTAATTCAAACAGCTCTTTTATTATCAGGTTGCCAAGTATTACTTATCACTTAACAGATTCCTGAAATAATCAACAGCAAGACAAAGTGGCCTTGACTTTGTTGCCATTGTATTAATATTCATTTTAATCTACAATATTACAGTACAGGCATGAGCATCACTGTGCAACAGCAGCCTTGCATTATTTTATGTTCAACCTTGATTTTTTCACCCATAATTACTACAGAAAGACCAAGTTTATCCTTCATGTATACCTATGACATGATGTTAGTCAGTCAACAGGCAGTATATCAGTTGGCCTGTCACCCCAAAAAAACACTCGTATAACGCAAATAAAGTCTTCATCCCTTCTTTCTCTGCAGTTTCTTTTTTGCTGGCCATGCTTATAATGCAACCTTATTTAGTGTTCTGCTACACATTCTCAACTCTGTTCTTGAGAAGAGAGATTTATACATTGTATCCTATTTTCTCTATGTCTTTTTCCCCTTATGCTCTATTCCATTGTTTATACTTTATTATATCTTCTCTCTATGATGCATACTTCAGTCCCATTAGAGCCCCAGTCCCACTAAAAAATGCTGCTTAGACAGCTTCCTCTGCAAAGACAGAAAGAAAATATCCCTGACATCCTTTGTCTGAGATTCTCCAACTGTAGGATCAACACATACAGTGTGGCTGAGATCCTACCACACACCTTTTTCATTTTCCAGACAATGATAATTCTTTTAAAACTTTGGACTTGCCTTTCACCTGTAATCCCTTAAATTAAACCTTAACATACCCAATTTCACCCTGAACTGGCTCATCAGCTCACACTTTAGTAGGCTCCCCCATACTCAAATAACCTATTTCTTCTCTAAATGCCAACTATGGCATTTTGGCAATGGAGGCTTTAGTAATGTATGAAAGGTACTATTATTCTTTGGAAGACTGCTGCTCTACCAAAGGCAATGCTTCAGCCTGCTGAAAGCAGAGCAGTTATTTTTGCATAAACAGGAACATCTATCTCTCTCTCTTCCTCTAACAATACCCAATACACATTTCAGTCACTATGGTTCTATGGCTGTACAGGTAAGGAACAAGACATACTGGTTCTGAAAAACTTTCCTTTCTTTAACCCTTACCTAACTTTCATCTCCAACTGATAAATTTGTTATTCATGAGGCAACACCCTTTAAACCAAAGGAAATGCCAGTGCATCTCTTCTAGTAGTAAGCCATTCTTGTCTTTGGCCAAAAATATCTCTTACAATTCAATTTACCTTTCTTTTTCTTCTCTAAAGCAGTGATACTACAGCTATTTCTCTCACTGATGGAGCTAGACTTTATAGTTTTGATCTTTTAATTACACTTTGAATGCTTCCATGATTCCCTCACCTCCTGATTTTTCAAGTTATGGTCCTTCCCAATTATTACCTCTTTTCACACTGTCCAGAGAGCCTTTCTCTTTGGAAACAAACAAAGCAGATGGGTGAGACAGCACCTCTCATGTTTTGAAGTTGCACCTGTGGTGGCTCGTCTATTTGTCTAATCTAAATCTCCAAGCTTCTTATTCTTCTTAAGAAGTACAAACAAATTCATCTCATCTCCAAAGTGTTTTTGTTTTGTTCATCTGGTTTCTATCATCTGTGTCTTTAGACCTCTCCTGAAATCTCATTTCCTGGAAGATCTTAAATACTGTTTTCTCTCGGATTACCAATTTGATTCCTGTAAGGAGAGATCCATTCATCAATATTCTCTAATCACCTTCTCTGAGAAATTCTGAAGAATCCTACTCAGCCCTTAAGAGAGACTGCCACTGTGGTCTGATTTTCAAGATCTTCTATTAGCTTTCCTCTCTCATGATGTTCGTGATTTTCATTTTTATCTGTATGGCCCATTTCTGTAATCATCCATAAAACCATCTCTACTGTTTATTCAACCAATATTGGTGTTTCTCAGGATACTGTGCTCTTTCCTAACTTCTCCCTCCTTCTATGAACCTTTTTTATAACAAAAAAAATATCTTGTTTTATTCTACATGTTTACAACCAAACCCTGCATTTCTCCACTTCTTTCAATTCTACTCCAACTTCATATGCCTTAACTACATCTCATCTCATGAAAACTAATTGTAAGTATAATTTCACAGTTAAGGAGTTATAAAACCCAATTCATTTCTATTCCTATTTCTAAAACTCCTTAATACCTTCCTATCTATTCTGTAGCTCAATAATCTCACCCCTGAACAACTGTAAATATACTTGCTATCACTAGAACATCTAACCCAACTTGAAAATTGCCTTTACAAAAATGGGAGGTTTGTTCAAGTGATGGACTCATTGTGAGATGTTACTCTGATTATGCAAGCACTGATTTATCCTCGCTCAAAGTACTAATCTAACATTCAAGGAACTTTTAGCTCTAAGTTCTTAGCTAATGGAGTTGATTCTGTAGTAAATTACATTTTCAAGCCATAATGAAAGTTGATGGGCTCTTTAGTTTATTGCTGTTATCTCAGCAAGATGAATCATATGTACATCTGTAATTTCTCAAGTCAAAAGCAAAAAGTGGCATGCTTTTTTCACATTATCATAAGTTCATGACTTACTTAGCTCGGCTACAACTGCTTCTGGCTGATAATCCTATGCATTAAGCCTGATCAGATAGCTCTAGTAATGTAGAGCTGCTGCAAGCTGGAAATGTGAGTTTTCAGGAAATAATGAACATAAGTTTACTTAATTTTTCTTGAAAAATTCAGTTAAATATATTGATTCATATCTCCTCAAGAAAGTTACTGGACTCATCTATATGACGTTATGTCACGAGTGAAAATTCAGCTTTGATGAGGCTTTAGCATTGCGAGTGCAGTCTCATCAAGGAACTTCTCACTCCAAAGGAGTCCATCATTAGTATAGACTTGGGCTGCAAGAACTTCTGGAAAGGAGGTCCTAGGCAATAGTAAGGAGTCCTGGGGCAATTATGATTCTAAACAAATATCTTCTTAAGTGGTGTTACTAAACTCCCCCTATCCATGGTTACACAATGACTGACAAGTCACCTTTGGCTGCATCACTGTCTGCTTACTAAAAGGAGTACTCTCACCAAAGAACTCCTCACTCCAAAGGAGTCCATCACTTCCCTGCTACTGGAAGTAACTCCTGAAGGAGATGCTGGAAAAGGGAGCCTGGAGTAAAACCAGGACCTCTTCAAGAAAGGGTACCTGGGCAATTGTACATAAAATACCCCCTAAAATAAACCACCATGATTTAGTGCAGCACCAAAGAAATGTAATTCAGTTCCATCATATGTAAAATAAAATGTGTCAAAAAAGCATATGACAGGAAGTATTTCAAAGAACACAGCCTTGACCAAATCTCAAGCCATCTAACTCTCAAATTTTACTGAATAATTCTCCGAGTACCTTGACTAACATACAGTCCCTTACACAGACAAAGCCTTGAATTGATATGTTTGTGGACCAAGCATCTACTCTACATTATCCTCGCACCAATAAAGCTCTTGAATAAAACCATGCAAAAAAGCTCTTTCTATGCATTAAGAATCTGATAAAACAACGGCATCTTCATTACCCAGGGCTGATCGCAGTGATACATATAGAAAAGTATAAAGAGATATGAATGACATTTACCCAGATTTTAATGTACAAACACACATAAAATTACTTTGGGAATGCATAAAAAATAACTTGTATACAGAATGTATACCACATCGCTCCAATTCACTCTATTCCTTGCCCTCCTTTCACCCTCCTGCATGTTCAGGCCCCGATCACACAAAATCTTTTTCACTCCATCTTTCCACCTCCAATTTGGTCTCCCTCTTCTCCTCGTTCCCTCCACCTCCGACACATATATCCTCTTGGTCAATCTTTCCTCACTCATTCTCTCCATGTGCCCAAACCATTTCAAAACACCCTCTTCTGCTCTCTCAACCACGCTCTTTTTATTTCCACACATCTCTCTTACCCTTACGTTACTTACTCGATCAAACCACCTCACACCACACATTGTCCTCAAACATCTCATTTCCAGCACATCCATCCTCCTGCGCACAACTCTATCGATAGCCCACGCCTCGCAACCATACAACATTGTTGGAACCACTATTCCTTCAAACATACCCATTTTTGCTTTCCGAGATAATGTTCTCGACTTCCACACATTTTTCAAGGCTCCCAAAATTTTCGCCCCCTCCCCCACCCTATGATCCACTTCCGCTTCCATGGTTCCATCCGCTGACAGATCCACTCCCAGATATCTAAAACACTTCACTTCCTCCAGTTTTTCTCCATTCAAACTCACCTCCCAATTGACTTGACCCTCAACCCTACTGTACCTAATAACCTTGCTCTTATTCACATTTACTCTTAACTTTCTTCTTCCACACACTTTACCAAACTCAGTCACCAGCTTCTGCAGTTTCTCACATGAATCAGCCACCAGCGCTGTATCATCAGCGAACAACAACTGACTCACTTCCCAAGCTCTCTCATCCCCAACAGACTTCATACTTGCCCCTCTTTCCAGGACTCTTGCATTTACCTCCCTAACAACCCCATCCATAAACAAATTAAACAACCATGGAGACATCACACACCCCTGCCGCAAACCTACATTCACTGAGAACCAATCACTTTCCTCTCTTCCTACACGTACACATGCCTTACATCCTCGATAAAAACTTTTCACTGCTTCTAACAACTTGCCTCCCACACCATATATTCTTAATACCTTCCACAGAGCATATCAATGGATTTGTTAAAGTAACCAGAACTCACTTTATTCTGCAGCAATTACTTTACATAACAGTGAATTACAATATGCTAAGTGAGATTTCTGGGGTGAAGATGTACATCTTTGTGAAAAGAAACAAAATTCCAACCCCTAGCAACCTAACCTAACATCACCTAACAATAAAGTGTTTACTCCAGTAGGTGAGACAGTTTACCAAGTCTTTGTTAAACTCAGCAAAGACTACCAAGTATTTTCAACTGAGGCCCTAATCAATACCATCCCATTAATACCATAAATAGTACGAATATTTACATGTGTATACATGTATATGTATGTGTCTGTAATGTGTATGTCTATATATGTACCTGTTGATATGTATATGTATGTACATGTACATGCATAGAAGTTTTTTTTTCTTCCAAAAGAAGGAACAGAGAAGAGGGCCAGGTGAGGATATTCCCTCAAAGACCCAGTCCTCTGTTCTTAACGCTACCTCGCTATCGCGGGAAATGGCGAATAGTATGAAAGAAAAAGAAAAAAGAAAGATATATATATATATATCTTTCTTTTTCTTTCTTCCATACTATTCGCCATTTCCCGCATTAGCAAGGTAGCGTTAAGAACAGAGGACTGGGCCTTTGAGGGAATATCCTCACCTGGCCCCCCTCTCTGTTCCTTTTTTGTGTGTATATGAGTGGATGGGCCATTCTTCATCTGTTTCCTAGCGCTACCTCACTGATGATAAATAAATAAATAAACTTTTTATACAGATTCGCCATTTCCTGCGTTAGCAAGGTAGCATTAAGAACAGAGGATTGAACCCAAGAGGGAAAATCATCCTTTGGCCCCCTTCTCTGTTCCGTCTTTTGGAAAAGTAAAAACTGGAGGGAAGGATTTCCTGCCCCTTGCTCCCTCCCCTTTTAGTTGCCTTTTATGACTCGCAGTGAATACAGGGGAAGTATACTTTTTCCCCTATCCCCAGGGATATACCCTAGCCTAAGCCAGGTATACATTTATTGACAAACCCCTAGGGGTGGATGAACAGGTGGGTTGACTGTGGACTGACTGCCACAACCAGGATCTGAACTCATGTGCTCAACCCCAGGTGGCCTGTAAATGCAACATGGTCTGGAATGCTAACTACTACACCACAGGAGTCCATTAAATTATTAAAATATTGCCACATTTCTATTGTAATCATATCAAACACCATGACTTGTGTGATAATATTTCCAGCATTACTGTTGGTCATTTGGCACCCAAAGATGTGGGAGCAATTAGTACAATATCTAAATTATTTGGTGGATCATTCATTTATTATCTCTACAACCCATTCCTTCTAGGAACTATCATCAAGATCGTGGCCATGGCAAAAAATTCTCCTCCTATCCCTGTCCTTATATGCTTCCCTTGCAAGCATCATTCCATGCATTCTTCCCTTACTCCTCTTCCCCAAGTACTCTTCCACTCTATTTCCCCATGTCACAGATGGCGTTGGAGTATGGGAGGCAATGCACATGATACATCCTTTAATGTTTGTTTTGTTTTGTTAAGGAAAACATGGTCAACATGCCATTTTACACAATAATGCAGTTAGGTTTCTCATTAAGGTCAGGCCCGTTTGTTGTCAAAAATGACCTCTGATCACTGCATTTAACCCAGTTAAGACTTCTGCATCTTATCCCCTCAAAATCTTCTGTTTTCAAGCAATACTCAGCCTCTCTTTTATCCAAATGATTCAAAGAAATTTTTTGCTGATAAAATCTCCAGTAAGTTTTTAATGATTAAACAGTATAATGTTCAAATGACAAAGTACTCTCCTAAAAACAGAAATAGATCCTAACAGCACATTTGTTCCAACTTATAAGCAAATTGCAATTGACTAAATTTTCACTGCAGCAGTAGAGTTGTTGATGGAAGTGTATCTGTATACCTACAGCCCATTTTCAATCACAAATCAGGGAAATACTTAAGAAACAATGTAACATTATCAAAGATCTTTTTTCTTTCATCAGAATGATGATGATTCACTGTAAAATAACATAACTTTCATCATAAATCACACTTA
This sequence comes from Panulirus ornatus, assembly GCF_036320965.1. NCBI lineage: Eukaryota > Metazoa > Arthropoda > Malacostraca > Decapoda > Palinuridae > Panulirus > Panulirus ornatus. The sequence goes on from NC_092231.1 coordinate 6,594,238, forward strand.
GAGAATTAGATTCCAGTGAATAGTTGGTCAATATCTTTATAAATATGCCTGAAAATAATAGGTATACCAATGACCAATCAATAAGAAACTGTACAGTAGTCTAATTCAACACACATTTCAAGGATCAGACACTCACTTTACAGAGGGGAAGGTGATCTTGACTTCATATACATCATCAGTTTCTGGAACAGCTTGACGCTTTGTCCTTGGCTCTGAAGTATCACGAGTTAGACGGCTTCTTCGAGAGCAGTCAACAACCACATCTAGACCATTGCAAGCTCCCGTAGAAGCAGTGGTATCAGTGCAGAAGTTCCACTGGGAGTTGAGCTTGTTCAAAGCCTTAAGATACAGAAGTGGCATAATATGCATTAGAGTAGGCTAGAAATTAGAATAAACATTTAAATGGACTACATGGTATCAAACTCCAAATCCATCCACTGTACATGAAAATGGAATCTTATTTCACCACAGCTCCACCCTATTTCAACCTAAACTTTTCTATTTAAGTTTCATTGAGATAAATGAAAACTTTTAATGTCTGTCACTTTTGGAAAATAAACTTCACCAGCACATTTCAACAATACTGTACTTTAAATAGTTTTCATTTGAATTCAGCCCTAAATTTATAAACAAGCAGTATAATCCACTGACCGAATCAAAATGTCTTTATTTCACATAGAGTATAATTTGAGCGAACTGAAAACTCTTTATTCCAAAATCACAACAAATTTCATTATACAACACTTACAATCCTAATCCTTTCGCTGAGTACATTCTGACCAGCAGCATTACAGATAACAGATGATGGGAACTGCATGTTAATATTGAAGACCCTCTGGGCAGGGGAGGCTGGAGCACAGGCAGGGTACACTAATGGGTAGGATGGGTCCTGTGTTGGCCTCCAGAAACCCTCAGCTCCACATGTGTAGAAGTCAGGAACCTTGAAAAATATCAAGATGCATCTGTTTAACACATGAAATATTTTTGACTGATATAATGGCTAGTACATCAATCAAATGTACTGGGCAGACATCATCAAAAAAAAAAAACGAACACTTTATGTCAGAATGCATCTTGTATTACCCTTTCAATTTTTGGAATACACCAAAAATTTTATTACTTGTACAAATCAGGGCAATGTGTTTTCCTCCAACAAGGTAAGTTCCACTCGCACTGTAGGCTCTGTTGGATAGCCACAGATGAAAATCCAAACAAAGGATGAGTCACTGGAACTGCCTGGAAGCCTCAGTAACCTACTAGTGACTATGGTAGTCATACGTGCACCTTTTCTTGGGATTTGCTGCATGTAACACCCATTGCCACAACTATGGCACCCATATTTGGAATTGGCTATTTCAACATAAAATGTTTTCCCTAAACTAACAATGCTTCACTCAATAAATCACAAGAAAAATAATAATTTTGATTGTTCTTTGTATGCTTAATCAAATGTATAAAATTGGCCCGCACTCTCCGTGCAAAGAGGCACATGCATCACAAAACCAGTGGTAGTGGCTAGCTTCTTGAGTATGGCAGGAGCCTCATAAAGACAAAAGGAACTCTTGGGGCGGGAAGTATGTATAAAAAAAATGCAACATTTTTTCATACTTAAAAGTAGGCCAATCTTGCAAATATTGTTTTTCCTAAACTTTGAAAGCTTAAGTCTTAATTCATTTGAAAAAAAATGAAGCAGTCAGGGTAAACCACAAAAAAGTCTGTGGGTCCTGGTTGTGCATAGGGAACTGTGGTTTCAGAGCACCGCACATGACACCTACAGAATGGATGAGAGTGGCCTTTCTTCATCTGTTCCGGGCTTTATCTCACTAACATGGAAAATGGCGATCAAGTATGAAAAAATATATACATATAGAATTGCTGTTGATATATTTGGAGGAATAGTAGTCTCAACAATATTATCTGGTTGTGAGGCATAGGCTATACAAATAGGGTTGTGTGGTGGAGGGTGAATGTGTTGAAAATAAAATGTTTGGGGACAATAGGGGGTGTGAGGTGGTTTGATCAAGTAACAAGAGGGTAAGAGAAATGTGAAGAAATAAACAGTGTGGTTGAGATAGCAGATAAGGGTATGTTGAAGTGGTTTACACATATGGAGAAATGAGTGAGGAAAGGCTGACAAAGAGGATATATATGTCAGGAGTGGAGGGAACAAAAACTGAAAGAATAAACAATTTTAGTCTGGTTATGTCTACGAACTGAAAAGTTATTCTTTTTTTTATAATTGGTTACTGTTCCCACACTAGTAAGGTAGTGCCAAGTACAAAGAAATGTCCTCATTCTTGTCCAGAGCAAAGTCTGAATTCTATTCTTCAACAGATGTGTGAGCCACTAGTCACTACCTTGAGACAAATATGGCACAATCACTGTGGAATCTTATCCCCATAAATATTACAGAAATGTAGTAATATAGCAAAAAAAAGAAATCTGTACTTTACAGTGAGTGAATCCTGAAAGAAATGAAAACATCTTCTGTGGAATTCTCCTACTTTTTTTTTTCAAATGCTCAAAACACTAAGGATGCTCAATTTAGTGTCATCTGACAATTATTCATAAATCATAACATTTAATCTTTTTGATTCTTTGACCTTGTAAAATAAATTCCTTACCTGTGTAGAGAACCTGAGCCCTTCATTACACTCAATCTTGCAGACTTTGAAGCGGCCACCAGGACCCCAGTCAGAGCAGCGCTGGACACCTCCAACAGGATCATCCAGTTTAGGACAGAAGTCTTCCAGTACATAGACATTGAAAGAACAAGTGGCAGAGTTTCCAGCAGCATCATAGACAACCCTGGCAATGTGATAGGTGCCCCATGTGAAGGCCTGTTGAGAAAAAACAGCAATTTTACAGGATATCAGGAGTGAACTGGAAAATACTGTGTATCAAATTGTACATACGAAACCTGTAAACAAGTAAAATGTTCATAGAACCAGTCCTCCATCCACCAAGTCTTTGGTCTCATTTGATGCTCTACTATTCTAACTATTTAGAAAGTACATGTGAAATGACAGAAACCACCCATAACTGGGGTGTTCAACATTAAGTCACAGAACTTTCCATGTGATCAATTGCTGTAACCTCATTCTCACCTCCACCAGAAAGAAGTGCCTTGTATACTTTCACAATGAGCCACCAAAAATTTGTATGAGATTTGAGACTATTTCCACAAACATAAATGGTAAGAGTTTAAACAAAGAAAGCTAAAAATCCATTCCACTCAGGATTCACATATATTTGCTAAAACCCGTTTTTCGTATTCTAATTTGTGGTGATACAGGGTCAACGCTATGTCCAGCTTAAAATAATCTTGAATTATCTTGAGATTCCTTAAGTCAAATAAATTCCAGCAAGACTGTTCCTTCTCATTTAGAAACAAGTGAAAAGTTCTGACAGACTGAATTCAAATTTTGCAACCATGGATATGTTGTATCTAATTATAACTCTGATAAGGTCATGAAATCTATCATCTGACTGTGAGTACAACATACCCATGGCACAATGGTATATGTGGGGTAAATCCAATCCACTGATACAAAATTCAATATTACTGAAACTGGTCTGTTAATAATGTATGAGAATTGTAATGCTGTACTTGAAACACAGGTGACTAAAATCTATTAGAATAGTTTCCACAAAATTATGTATGGGAAATCAAGTGCACGCAGTTTCTTGGTTCCTCAGAGCTTCCAGTACTCCTCCAGCTCTCACACTTAGAAGACCACTTTCAACTTCAGTTACCTTTCTACCCTCACTATCAAAAACCTCAACTCTGCAATTAATAATTCAGCTCCCATTCACTCAAATATTGCACCGTGATAGCCCACTCTTAAAAGCAAGAATACTGCTCATCTTCATATTTTCTTTTAATAGCCTTCTTCTTAACATATCATCATAACCACCTACCATTCTCTCCAACTCTCCTTTGATTATGCTATGAATACATCTTTATGCAAAAACTGTAACAATATTAGGAAATCCTATGTAGTTGCCCTTGACAAATCCAGAGTTTCTGACAGAGTGTGGCATTAAAGTGTCATCTCTAAGCTCCCCTTTTTTGGCATCCCTCCTTTACTTCGAACCTTCATATCTAGCTTGCTCTCTGGCCAATCTATCTTCATGGTTGCTGATGGATCAGTCTCACCACTTTCTCTAACAACAACAGTGTCCATCAAGGTTCTGTCCTGTCCCCTACACTATCAATGATTACCTCTCTTCCACAAATAACCAAATGCACTCATACACAGACAACTCAACACTGCATTCCTTCACACCCTTTAATTCGGTTCCTTCTTCTCTCATGATCTGCACCTCATCTTTACACAACTTCCTCAATAAACACAGACTTGGATAGGATACATCAGTGGGGTAGACAAAATCTTGCTAAGTTTAAACCTCCAAGACCCAGTTTCTATCAGTCTCTCAATTGAAAACTCTTCACAACTTTCGTCTCTCCTTTGACGGTTCTATGATTCCACCTCTTGACTCACTGTTTAGATGTTGAAATTTCTTTTCTTCTGAACAGTTTCACCATTTATAAAAAGTATTGATCTGTCCTTGTATGGAGTACTGCTCTCACACCTGGGTGGTTCTAGCTCTAGCATCCTTATGTAACAAAGTTGAGCTGAAAGCATTCCAACTCGTAAAGTTTTGCCAAGGTTAGCTTCCACATTTGACCTACTTGCCCTAAATAGCAATGTTGGTTTACTTTCCCTCATCTATTGGTATTAATTTGGTTTTGCTCCCAAAAGCTGGCTGCTTGTGTGCCCACACCACTAGCTAGACCAAGCAATACTGGGCAAGTTACTGTGTTACACGGTTACTGTGTGACAACTAGCAACTCAAGGGTGGGCTGCTTTGATAACTGTTTCTTTCTCTACACCTCAAAGCTTTGGAACTCTCTACTCTCTCGCGTCTCTCTGAAAAACTATGAACTGCCACATTTTAAAAGGTTTTTCACTTCCTCCAAAATTTTTAAATACTTTCCCTCGTCTCTTATATTTCCCTTTTATAATCCTCTCTACATTTAAATTAAGGTCCAGCCTTGATGTGAGCTTTTGTCCTTGACTGAAGCCTTAGAAAAAAAAGGAAAAACTTTCACTATGTATCAGTAATACAGTACACCAATATCAACTTACCCTGCTTTCATCCCAAACAAAACACCACCTGGAAAAATACTAAACAACCCAATATTGTGACAGCCGAGATACTGAATTAGGAATAATAAATCTTTCCCAAACTCTTGCCTATATGTACAGATGGGGGGTCAGTTTTCAGCTATGTCAAATAAGGTTCTTGAGTCATCCAACTGAAAGACCGTTAACCATTACAATTATTTTTTCACCTTGCCACTCATATGTTACTGTGAAAGCTTTCATGAAACGATGGAAAGATGATAATGCATATTGTATAATAGTTTTCTTGTAAGCTATTTGGGCAGGAGCAATGGGTAGAAGTAGTGGGTAAAAGTAGTCAGTGGAAACATTAGGTAAGAGCCTCTGCAAACACTGCACAAGAGTGGCCCTCTGCCAGTGGCCTATTGAGGGTAAGGCACTGAAGGTTAAGAAGCAGCACTGGAGTTCACTAGTTATGAAGACTATTGCTGTGGCCACCCCACTGAGGGAATTCCAATTGGAACAGGCATCAGAGATATAGACAGATAGATAGTTTGTTTGAAAGGATTCGAAGACTAACTTTTGCTAATAATGTGCTCTATATGAGAACAAAATTAACAAATTATACTTTGTAAAAATAGAAAAAATCAAGACTTGGGAATCATCAGATTATGTGAAATTGTACCTTGGAAATACTTGGGTGATTTCTGCTACATCAATCACTCATGGTTTCTGTTATTATCAACTGGAACACAATTTTTCATTCTTACATCCTCAACCATAATACAACAGAATCAAATGACCTCCATAATAAATATATCATGTCTACAAAATTTATCTTTTTTGGACAAAAAAAGTCCATATCACTTTCTACATACCTGTCCTGGGGAGTAGCCAGACTTATCAACAACATGTTCAATACCCATATTGTCGGAAAACAAAGGTTCATCCCAATTAACCACTGCAGAGCCATTACGAGTTATGACCCAAATGTCTGTAGGACAGTGGTCAACACGGGGAGGAGTCTTGTCCCTCTCTAGTACAGAGCAGTCTCCTGTATAGCCTGGGGGACACACATACTGTCCACAGGTGGATGGTCCAATACGTTCCACATTACCCTTAACCATATCATAGCCAGTCCAGCGAAGAAGCAGACCATCAAACATCACTGGAGAGTTCATACATGACCGAACCTGTAATGAGGTGTGATGACATACAACAAATGGGATACATAACCTTTTTTTCATAACATATCACTGGAATCATTAACAACATGGTTTTTATGTATGTATCTCTAATTAACAGCAATGAAGGCAATCAAATTTCAAGAACTGTATACCACTGATAAAGTATATACAGTACATATATTCCTCACCATCTTGGGAATCTCTGTTCGGAAGTCAAGAGGTCGATTCCAAGCATTAAGACGAGCAACACGACCATGGAACCCTCGCTCATCATTGTAGCCAGTAAATCTTGTCTCAACAGAACCAAGGCTCAGCCATCCACTGCACAAATTGATTAATTGTAAACAGTCATTTTAAACTAAGTTTACTTATTGAAAATGTGTGAAAATTATGTCATTTTTAGGTTGATAAACTACATAAGTTGCAAGGCCTTATACAACTACATGTAACACTATGATTATCAAAAGATTAAAATCATTAAAGATTTCGTTTATGAACTTTCTGATTAATGGACAGCATAGAGTGAAAGAAAAATAATCATGGAATCTGACAGTACTTTCAGATATATCTAATTCGTTAGGTAATTAAATAGGGCAGGGAGAGGCCCTCTGGCCGGTTAAGGGTGAGGCACTAAAGGCTAAGAAGCAGCACCGGAGTTCTTTAGTTATGAAGACTCTGTTGCTGTGGCCACCCCTTTAAGGGAGGTCCAATTGGAACAGGCATCAGAGACATGAATAGATAGATAGTTATGAAATATTCAATATACATACTACATAGGTAATTGGCGTCCTTTGGCATATCCTTCAACTTGGGCCACAACAACAGCATCAGTGGTGAGAGTTAGGGTGCCAGCCAAACCATCCCATACAAGGGCAACATGATGCCACTGACCATCGTTGACTGGTATGTTGGAACGGTAATTTACAAACTCCTTTAAATCTTCAAAGAACTCAATGGCAATACCTACATTGGTGGCTTGGAGCATAACTCTCTTGTTGGATGGTATATATGGGTTCCTGGTGGCAAAAAGGTCAAACTAATTAGTATTATAAACTCCAATCTTGTGTGCATCAGAATTATCTTTAGCATCTGCAGTAAGACAGAAATATGTATATGAACATTTCAGTCTAGATCTTCTATTTTTCCACTACAGTTTATCAAAAACATATCACCTACTGAACCCAATATCAAATTGCTGCAAAAATAAATTCATCCAGTTCTTTATACATCAGTAAATGAAAAAGAGACTCACGTGACAGAGTAAAGCGTGAAAATAGTGCCAAGATCATCAGGAATAGTGAACTGGACCCAAAGTGCCAGTGTGAAGGACATGGGGCTACCAAGCATGAAGGGCGTTGCCAGTGATGCACTTGATGCTTTGCTCTCGTCGTTGATGTACAACTCATAATCAATATTGATGACTGTTGAAAAGTATATAAAAGAATAAATCATAAAATAAAAGGTACCTGTAGTTTAAAATGAAACCAGAATATACATAAATGTCATATATTTCATTTTCAAATAACTCCAGTTTCAAAATGAAGGAGAAAAAAGTTACCATAGAAATCTATCAGAATGTTTGGAAACTGGCAGGAAATTACAAAGAATTAAAAGAATTAATGAAAACATAATCCATAAAAACTGCAATTCTATACTATTATCATGAAAAGATAAGAAAGAATAATAAATTCAGACATAAAATTCTAATGCACACATATTTAACCAGATACTCACCCTTCCTGCAGTCCTCGCCAGTAAGATTGAAAGGACACTTGCAATAGAAGTCATTAGTCAGGTCAATACATGTTGCACCAGGTGGACAAGAAGTTGGTGTGCAGTCCATGATGTCCTCTTCACAGTGCCTACCACTGTACCCTGGAGGACACACACATTCGTATCCAGAGCCTCTGTCAACACACGTGGCTCCATTCTCACACAAGCCAACTTCACATGCATCGAATTCAAACTGACAGCCAATGCCAGTGAAGTCCTCAGAGCATGTACAGTTAAGTCCAGAGCCATAGTCCTGGCAAGAAGCACCATTCATGCAGGGATTGCCAACACACCTTTCTGGAGTGACCTGGCACATCTTGCCATCAGTTCCTGATGGGCAAACACAGAAGTAGTCTTCAAATAGGTCTATGCATTCAGCATTGTTGAGACAAGGTACAGATTCACATCCACCAATGTCCTTTTCACAGCGTTTGCCTGTCCATCCTACTCTGCAGGAACATGCAAAGTCCGCAACACCATCTGAACATACACCACCATTATAGCATGGGTTTGTGGCACACTCATTAATGTTATTTTCACAGAACTCGCCATCATAGCCAGCATGGCACTGACATTTGAACATATTGTCAAGGTCAAGGCATTTTTTTGTGCCTACTGGATTGCAAGGGTTGCTGATACACTCATCAACAGATGCTTCACAATGCAAACCCACAAAGCCAGGCCTACACTCACAGGTGAATCCATCATCTCTATTGAGACAAGTCCCACTATTTTGACAAGGTTCCGAAGCACAGTAATCAACTGCGTGTTGACAGATCTTCCCAGTGAAGCCTGTTTTGCATTCACAGTGGAATCCATTAATTTCATCAATGCAATCACCATTTTCACATGGATTTGACGCACAGTCATTTTCATTCACCTCACAGTTTTCCCCTATCCAGCCTGGATGGCAGATACACTCGTGAGAGAAGAATCGATCAACACATATTCCATTGACACAAGGAGAAGGCTGACAGAGGTCTACCTTGATGTGGCAACGTTTGCCAGTAAAGCCATTTGGACAATCACAACGGAAGTCATGGACAAGGTCTGTGCAGTTGGCATCAAGCAGACAAGGGTTCTCAGCACAATCATCAGTATTCACCTCACAAAGACGTCCTTCCCAACCAGGTAAACACTCACAGTGGAATCGGCCTTGCTCTAATGGTACACAAGTAGCATCATTGGCACAAGGATTACCCTTCTCTGTACATGGGTCAACTGTAATATTGCAACCTATACCAGTGTAGCCGGAACGACAAAGACACTGATATGTGTTCATTCCTGGATCATCTTTACACATTGCTCTGTCAGGACAGACATTCTCAGCACATTCGCTTACTTCATCTTGGCACTGAAGCCCACTGTAGCCTTCAGAGCATTCACATTTGTATCCTTGAGGGAAATCAACACAGGTTCCCTGATTATAGCAAGGTCTTGAGGCACACTCATCAATATCAACCTCACAAAACCTTCCAGTGAAACCTGCTGGACAATAGCACTGCACCTGATGCTGACGGGCTAAACACAAGCCTCCATTCTGACAAATTTCATCAGTACAAATCACAGGTAGGCAGTCTTCTTCAGAATCTGATCCAACCGCAAGTGTGCGATTACCCGTTTCACATTCAAGGCATGTAATACGACCATCAAAAGGCTGGTAGAAGTTAAGAGGACAAGGTGCACATGGCTCAAGACCTGTGTCAGAATAACTTCCTATTCGACACTTCCTACGACACATTTGTTGTGATGAGGTGGCAGCCATATGGGTGAAAGTGTCTGGAGGACAAGCCTTGCATTCCTTGAAGCCATCAACAGGAGGATCTTCTGTGTAAGAATTGTGTGGGCAGTTGAGGCAGGGAACAAGACCTGTAGGAGAGTAAGTTCCATAGCCACAAACTGGAACACAGTCCAAGAGAGATTTACTGCCTTCATTGCGTGTGTATGTGCCAAGTGGGCAGCGCTTGCAGGCTCCTTGGCGATTCTGATCCTGGTAGAATCCTTTCAAGCAAGGAGTACATGTCTTCTCATCCTGGGGTGCAAAGGTACCAGCAGGGCAATGTAGGCAGCGGGGCACATCAGTTGTCTCAGTGTTGAGAACTTCACCAACATTGCAAGTGAATCCTCGAGTCACATTGGAACTGAGGGCACGCATAGGCGGACATGAGTTGCCCGCAGATGACAAGTTGAGAATGGGCTCTATCACAGCAGAGGTTGAAGGTACACTTAGGTCAAAAATAAGGGACAGTGTAGATCCACAAAGGTCATACAGTAAATTTTGCTTAACATCAGGGGTAAGACGGACCACATAGAAAACATGCACCACGTTTTCTTCTGCAAGAGTAAGCCTGGTATCGTGGAATGTCACATCAATGGCCACATTGACAGCAGCAGAGCAGCGACTCGACAGAACACCATTAAGACTTTCATAATATTGCTGTAAAAGACTCTCATACTGGGTGAGGCAGCTTGGCTGGACAGCACCATTAGCTCGGTAAATCACATCAGCCATGACATCATAGCTGGCCTGCTGGGTGTCTTCACTCACACAATCAGGCACCACTCGTGTAGGCTGCCACAATGCTTCCTGAGTGCAGGTGAAGGTCTTGACTGGCATGTTGTCAGTGAATCTATATCCATCATTACATGTAGCTAAACACTGCACACCTTCACCCTCATCTGGCATACAATTTAGTCTACCATTTGCAGGTTTCTTAAGTTCCCAGTCAACACAAGCAGTTGCCTGAACAGCAACTTGGAAGTTACAGGAGGCTGTGTTTCCAGATGGGTCCGTGGCAATGACACTTACATTCTCATAACCACCAACTCTGATGAGAGCAGCCTCAGGCCTAACTCTTAACTGATATTCTCCACTATTGTCACTGACATTTACACTGGCTAAGGTAATTGAAGAGTTGAAATTAACTCTATAATTTTCCTGATGTTCAACCAGTTCAATAACATAACTCTGTGGGCAGGTAACGGAAGGGGGAATATCATCAGGAACAGTAATGTTAATCTGACAGATGGCAACATTTCCATCAAAATCAAATGCAAGATATTCAACCATCAGGTCTTTGAAAACATGCATGGGTGGCCGGAAGCCAGGTGGTCGAACCTCAGTTCGTGCAATCATACCAGAATTGTCATAAGCAGTTGGTATAGTGAAGTTGACACTCTGAAGTCCATCAATGCCCTTCTGGACAATAATCGGATTGATTGGGCAATTAGCAAACTGAGGCGGTTCATTATCAACGCATACAGGATAACCCATGTCATAACCAAGCAGTCGTTGGTGTGGTGGCTCATCCTCACATCCCATCAACTCGAACTTAAGGCAAGGATTTTTATCATAGCTAACAATACCAAGAATAACAAAGCGTGCTTTCACCACAGTTGGTAGTGTAATCATGGCCAGTTCACCATAGTTGCCAGGATCACGAGCAGTGAGGTTGAAATTGGGAAAGTAAACAATGTAGTCATCCTCCTCATGTTCCTTATAGAAGAAACGAATTTCAGTTGGTCTTCCAACAACATCATTTGTAATCACTCCCTTAACTAAGATGGCCTTGACACGGTGCACCACTCTAAGGTCCACATTAACATATGTGAAGGCTTCTTGCTGACCACACCAGCCTGTAGCAGAGTTCAGACGGATGTTGCGAGGCTCATAGTTCCCTCTCTCAGATGTGGCATTAATAGCAGAAGATGGAATCTTGCCTGAAGTTATACCAATAGGAGCAACCACCCGGCATTCTGGCTCACGGATGCACTGGATGGGTTCATCTGTGATAGGGATGTAACCTGGCCGGTTACATTCAAATCTAACCTGGGATCCTTGCTCATAGCTTGCAGCAATCTGAACACCCTCTGGAGGATGGCCTGGGTCAGAGCAGACAGGTCCTTCACATCTCAGGTCACCAAAGTCCCAGTTAGCATCAGCTTGACACTTAACTGCATTGTCATTGGTACTGGTTTGGCCTGCCAGACTGAATGTCTCTTCACAGCCAAAGAAAAATGATGACTCATGCTGAGTGTCAACAGTGAAACCATATGTAGCACCAGGGGTCTCTGCTGGTACACCACAATCCACACGTGGGCACTCTGGAACACTGCCAGATAACAGGTACTCTGGGTAGCCAGGTTGAGGGTCATAGACACACTGACGGAATCCAGAGGTCAAAGAGTTCTTTCGTGGCCTGCCTTCAATACTGCAAGTGACTGTTACATTTTCCATGAAAGGTACCAGCGCAGCATCAGGATCAGCATAATTTAATGAAAGTCCTTGTAATGGATCATCCTGAAGAGGTTCACAAGCAGCATACCGACACTCAGGCAAAGTGCCATTCCAAATGCCATTACTAGTACATGCTAGTATGTCTGATCCAACCATTACATATCCAAAGTTGCACTGGAAGATGACAAGATCCCCATAATGATACATTTTACGAGTGTCCAGCAGCATTCCATTTGCTGGTGACTCCAGAGCTGGACACATTTTACGTACACAAGTCTTGTTCAGACGGTAAGTGTCACCATCTCGGAGGCCAGTTTCATAATTCTCAATGTGAAAGCCGGCTGTTCCATTCTCAATGTAAAGGTCATATCCAACATTACACATACAGGCAAAGGATCCCGCAGAGTTGATGCAACGTTGATCACAGCCCCCATTGTTATCTGCACACTCATTAATATCAATACAGTCTTGACGTGCACATCCCATGAGTTCAAACCTCAAGCAAGGCGCTTCCTCATAATCAGCAATACTAAGACGAATGTAGCGAGCTTCAACTGGAGTGGGAAGGTTGACAACAGACAGAGATGCACCAGAAGTAATGTGGAATTCAACTGGTGATCCATCATTATTGGTGTACTCATGGAATACATCAGTTAGATCATCAGTGTACTGAAGACGGATGGATTTTGCAAAGGCAATTTGGCCATCAAGACGTTTGACTGGCTGAGTACGGAAGCCAATAATAACTGTGGGAACACGTAGGTCAACCATCACCCAGTTGCGGCCCGGCTGGGCCACAGCACCACACCATCCAAGCTGGGAGTTGAGGCGCACTGTCTGTAATAATATGAGTGATCATAATAATTTCCTGGTTTGGTGGAAGTTGATGAGTTTCTCTCTAAAGCATTTTGATACAAAGAACAATTTATCTAAAACATAAGAAATCTTACAATTATTTGTAAAAGTAATCAACTTTATGAGTTATAACCTGTTTACTGAGCTCTCAGGAACTGACACAACTTTTATAGTAAGCAGTTCACTGACAAAAGATTGCTATATGGACAAGTATGAGTACTCTAGAGTACTTACATTCTTATCATAGCCAGCAGCAGTGGATGATACAAAGACTGCATCATCAGGAATACCACCATCAGAAAGACCCAGATCCCCTAAGGGTCGACAGTCAAGGTTAGGTCGGAAGCCTGGCTTGCACATGCAGGAGAATGCACCAGGGGTGTTCTTACACTGGGTTGTGGCTGCATCACACTGAGTAGCATCACATTCATTGATATCTATAAAAGAAGTGTTTGTAAGTTTTACTTGCAGTTGGACATCTTAAAGTTTTATGATCAGTATATAAAAAACTTTATGTCACAACATACATTCTTATGAGGTTACTGAAAGTAGATTATTTTCTAATAACCTTCACAAGTTGGTAGATCGACAAACTGCTGCTCAGGCCCACACTGGATTATCGGAGAACCAACAAGCCTGTAGCCTCGGTAACATTGTACTCTGGCCTCATCACCGAAGAAGTAGTCACGCGTGACATCAGCAACAAAACCATTAGTGATCTACAGGAGAAGGGATGCTGCTCAGTGATGAGTTATTTTTTTTTTTTTTTTTGCTTTGTCGCTGTCTCCCGCGTTTGCGAGGTAGCGCAAGGAAACAGACGAAAGAAATGGCCCAACCCACCCCCATACACACGCCTTGATTCAATCCACTGACAGCACGTCAACCCCGGTATACCACATCGCTCCAATTCACTCTATTCTTTGCCTTCCTTTCACCCTCCTGCATGTTCAAGCCCCGATCACACAAAATCTTTTTCACTCCATCTTTCCACCTCCAATTTGGTCTCCCTCTTCTCCTCGTTCCCTCCACCTCCGACACATATATCCTCTTGGTCAATCTTTCCTCACTCATTCTCTCCATGTGACCAAACCATTTCAAAACACCCTCTTCTGCTCTCTCAACCACGCTCTTTTTATTTCCACACATCTCTCTTACCCTTACGTTACTTACTCGATCAAACCACCTCACACCACACATTGTCCTCAAACATCTCATTTCCAGCACATCCATCCTCCTGCGCACAACTCTATCCATAGTCCACGCCTCGCAACCATACAACATTGTTGGAACCACTATTCCTTCAAACATACCCATTTTTGCTTTCCGAGATAATGTTCTCGACTTCCACACATTCTTCAAGGCTCCCAGAATTTTCACCCCCTCCCCCACCCTATGATCCACTTCCGCTTCCATGGTTCCATCCGCTGCCAGATCCACTCCCAGATATCTAAAACACTTCACTTCCTCCAGTTTTTCTCCATTCAAACTCACCTCCCAATTGAACTGACCCTCAACCCTACTGTACCTAATAACCTTGCTCTTATTCACATTTACTCTTAACTTTCTTCTTTCACACACTTTACCAAACTCAGTCACCAGCTTCTGCAGTTTCTCACATGAATCAGCCACCAGCGCTGTATCATCAGCGAACAACAACTGACTCACTTCCCAAGCTCTCTCATCCCCAACAGACTTCATACTTGCCCCTCTTTCTTTGTTATACAAATATAAATTAGCCTTATAAATGTTATGAATAAGCCTTATGTATCAGGAAAAACTTGCAATATTACTTCAGCAAAAGAAATCTTAGTTAAAATTAAGGTGCCTCCCAAAACTGGTATTTGAAAAAAACTTTAAGCAATGAAAATACAATAATGTAATGCTACTGTGCACACCTCTGGGTATTCATGACACTGGACTCTTGAACAGACGGGAACATCACCAGACCATGAGCCATTGGACATGCAGTGGATAACAGGGAGGCCAGTGCGGTAATAGCCGGACTCACATTCAAACCTCACCACTGTACCATAGCTACGCCCACCACCATTCAGCACCTGCTGTTTGGCATATGGTGTTTCAGGCAGAGCAGGGCACTGGGATGCTGTTAAAGAGAATATATTAGTGTTTTCTCTTGAGCACTAGTACAATTATGAAGTAATTTCACTCACAAATGAGATGCAATGTATGAACTGGCTACAAACTAAACAATACCAGCACAGCACCTAAGACTATGGCACACCTGGCGGTGAGATTAAATACATCTTGTGTTTGTGATTTGAAGATATCTAAAACCTAGAAAAAGTAGAATGGCATGGGGGAATTCAGTATGACTGCTTTCCTGGGGAAGAAAAAGGCCCCATGAGGGAAAAGTAACCTACATATGATTCAATGGTGTTTGACAAACAAAAAAATAAGATATCTAATTTTTACACATATATTAGGATGAGATAAAAGTCTTTCCCTAGTTGCAAAACAAATTACTCTTTGTTCAATCTTAAACCTTTCAAAGAAATCAAGACCATGCAAGAAAATCATGAGGAAAACCAAAACCATTATGAATTAAACTAAAATTATTATGAATTCAGAATTTTAGTTGCTTTCTGCACAGAACACATCACAACCAAGAAAACGCTCTTAACATTCACTGAGAAAGACATTCTATTTTGATTCAGGCAAAAAAAAAAAATTGCTTTGGATCCTCAAGTCTGGTGCTGAATGGCTAAGTATAATCCTCTGTGTGGTAAGGGCCACAAGCATGAATCATTTGAGATATAAAAAAACAACTGCATCAAATATCTATTCTGAGTGGGAAGCATATTTTTGGCTTTTGGCAGGAGTGAAGAGTGTGGTGGATGCCAGCTTGATCTGGCTTATTCTCAGTTGTGCTGAACTGTCCATTAAAATTGGAGGGGAAAATGAGTTAAAAATGAATATCAAACTATCTTCAAGTGCCAGTTCATAACAATTATGAACCACATCACAGTATTTTGGTACATAACAAACCCACCACCAGATGGCACAAACTACTTGAGGCTTTCAGCTACAATGACCTCCAGAACTGTCATTTTCAGAACAGAAATTACTTTTGAGATAAAGAGGACGTTTTGTACCATCAAGTACTTGTATTCAAGAAACAAATTGTAAATGTAGCCCTCTGTGAATGAGCTTTAACTTGAGATGAATGCTACAGCATGACTCTAGCAATCAAAATCTTCTGCAGTCTTCCTTTTAGCTTTTGTGTCTAAATCAATATTCAGCTTGAAATAACATCATCCAAAGAGAAGGTATTTAAATTGCATAGCCCTAGAAGAGTGAGGATACTTTTAAGATTTTTGAAGATTAACATTATCCAACTCAGTGCTAATAAGGGGACTTTTCCCTTCCTTATACTGACTAATCCATGGATTGCTTTTTTAAAGCCAATAACTTATACTTTTCACTAAAATACCAATGTGGAAAAGTTCATCTATGAAAGAGTACTATGTGCCACCAGCTAATTAAAGAATATGTTATGTAAATAGAACTTACCTGAGCACTCAGGAAGTTTCTCCCACTGTCCATGCTCTGTACAGGAGACAGTTTCAATAGGCTCACCACTAGGGAAACCAAAACCAGCATAGCACTGATAGGTGGCCTGACCAAGGTATGTCACATTGGTGGCACCAATACTGAAGCCATTATCAATCTGAGGCACTGGCCCACAATATACAACTGTGAACAAACAAATATGAGTAGTGTAAAAAGGGACGTTTTTAACCAGAAACCACAAAATCATATTGAAAATTGATACAGATCCCAGGTAACAATATGTCTTACATGCATCCCTAAGAATTTAAGTTCCTATCTGCTTGAAAAATCTGCATTAAAAGACACTGTATAACACTATCTTAAATATTCTACTGAATGTAAGAGTTTACTAAAGGTTTCTATAGTAAACAAATATTGAAAACTGATACCTTGACATTTAGGAATGTAGTCAATGGACCAAGTGCCACCAGGCACGCATGTGGTCACAATGGAAGACTTGTTATTGGCAAACTCTTGGCCAACAGGGCAGGTGTAAGTCACAACACTACCAAAAGAGGTGTCACGTGATGAGGCTATGGCTCCTTTACCAACAGGTAATATCGGACAGTCTGTGAACAAACATTCATAGAGTAAAATCAACCAGAATTAAACATGAGAATTTATCTTTTATTCTGCAATGTTGGTATACATATTAACATTTTTAAAAAAGAACAATATTGGAGTAGATGGACACTAAAAAGAGCAGTGAAATTTACCTGCAGAAAAATTTGCAGACCATCCCTTCGCTGGCCGCAATGGGTCAGAGTTGAACATGAGGAACATGGCACCAGAGTCAGCAGTGAGTGTGATGGTGGGAGGGTTGTTGGCTGAAAACCCATTGCCAGAATGCAGACGAATCCCTTGAGAGGATGTCATCCCATCATACACCTGCACTGTATCCTTTTCCTCAACATCAAAGTCACTGAACTGTATAAAAGAGCATCAGGATTATCAACTGTGCACAAATTCTTACTAACTAAATATCATTAGTTGCACTATAAAAAGTACTGGTCTGGCTGATCATGGCCATCACTGGAAGTATGGCTAAAATAAATAGACAACCCTCTCCCCTACATCTTTTTTTGATATGGGAGACCATCACAGATATTCTCAGACACCATACTATCCTTCTGAGTTAATTATTTCTATACTGTATTTTCAACTTTTATATTGTTCTCCCTACATTGTTACTTTGTGCTACTTGTGAGGTTGCCACTTTTTTAATACATTTAACAATGTTAATAGGTAAAGAAATGAGTCAAATCAACATTAAATCTTTAAATGAGAGATTCACGCACTGTTCAGAGCCTCTAACATTTTCTTATACTTAATTTCCATTTCCCGCTTTAGCAAGGTAAGGCCAGGAACATTCTAAGAAAGGCCGCATTTGCTGACATCCATTATCTAGCTGTCATGTGCAATGCCCCCAAAACACAGCTCCCTATTCACAACCAGGCCTTACAGACTTTTCCATGATTTATCTTAGCCACTTCACATGCCCTGGATCAGTCCACTGACAGCATGATGACACCTGTATACCACATAGTTCTGATTCACCCTCCTGCATATTCAGGCCTGATCACTCAAAATCTTTGTCACTCCATCCTTCCATCTTCAATTTGGTCTAGCCTTTCTCCTTGTTCCTGCCATTTCTGACACATATATCCCCTGGTAATTACACGTGTAAATATTTGAAGTGTGATTTTTTGATAAATCATTTGTGTTTACTGCTCTTCTCTAAATGTATAATGAGAAACATCTGAAACTATTCCATATATTTCTATGACAGTGCTGAATCTCATCTAATTAATGTGAAGGTACAAAGACAGAGTACTAAAAAAAAAAAGAATTTTCAGTATATATAAGTGTACTGTACTAACAATTCTTATAAAAGATTAGTATGCAATGAATTTTCATGGAAAATATCTTTATCATTATCATGTAACCTCAAACCTCTTAACAGGACTGATGCAGCTCAAGGCTGCACTCCACACAGGAGCAAGGTAATGATGTGTCCTTTGGGGCAACAAGGTTCTCAACAATGTTTTAATCTTTTATCTCTGCTGACAGTTATACAGCCTCATCAAAGGTGACTTCTCGTGCACAGTGTTGCCAGTGGAATGTACAGGCCACTATCATTCAAGTCAAAATCCTTTCTCAAAGCATTCTGTGCCATGTACTTCTATTCAGCACATTTCTTCACAAACAAATAGGGGGCTGATTGTTTTTCATATTTACATTATATATTCATTATTTTCATACAAGAAGCATTTTAAAGGTATATGTCAGTCAACCAAACTAGCAGCCTCATAAACACCATAATCAAACAGGTGCTCAGAGCAGTCAATGGTTCAAGGAAATGGGAAAATTTGATCTCTATGAAAGGAAAAAAAAGAGCAAACCTTGAGTGACAAAGGCCCACCGCCAGGTCGCTTGATGAGGTAACTGCACTCCTGGTTGGTTGGGTACTGGCTAACGCCATATGCTGGAGAAGAGATGGTGCCCTTGACAGCATCAATGTTCACTGAGCACCCAGAATAGTACCTGAAATTAAGAATTAGTTTATTCTTTGACAAAACACATGGCATAATGAATGGTTTTAATTGGAGTGACAGAGTGAGTAATAGTTCTTTCTGAAAATAAGTGGTTACAATCATGCCAAAATACTACGTGTGGTAGAAACCCCAACCAGCACAGCATTATTCTGAGCCATCAGTGGTATGTACAAGTGTAATTACCTATTTCTAGAGTTCAGAGACAGAGTTCCACACTTGAGGAGGGCCATCATCTCTTAAACTTTCTCATTCATCATACTTTGTAAACTTTTAAGTGCTGTTTGAATTCACAGTTTCACCTAAAGTTTATTGCCTTCAACCACTACTCTTATACCATGTAAGTACTACTTTAATCTCTTCTAACAAGTTTCATGCTCAATTTTGTGTAAATGAAATTGGTTGGTCGATCTTTGCATCTTTTAAACTAATGACCACTTTTGATGACATTAACCTGATTTAACAATTTAAAGGGTGTGATAAAGTCACTCTTCACTTTTCCATGCTTCTGGAACTTCTGTATTGGTTCTTTGTTCTCCTTTAAGTTGGTGAACTGGAGAAATGCATTCTAGTTTTGGTCTAAGTTATAAGAACAGGTGGCTGAATGTTTCCTTATCCAAATATTTGGATGCACTTTATCTTCCTTCAACAACATCTTATATTCTCAGTGGATTGTCAAATGTATCTGCACACATGTTCAGCATATGTGGAGACACTTCATCATGACTATGAACAACTCATGAGTCAAAGCCCTTCAGAAGTCTTTTTATGCCGTTATAAATATCTTTATGCTTTCAAGACCTCCTTCCCATTCCATCTCACTGGTATTGGGGTTACAGTGCTTTCAACATTCAAAGGTGCTAACTTTTAAATTCATCATTCACGTATCTTTTAATCATCCTTTACATCTATGGTCGGATCAGCCGTTCTTTAATTGACAATTTTACTCACAATAAAATTAAGGAAAAGTTATGAATCATCCATACCTTGCTCATACTATTCTTTTCAAAGTTTCTCTGTTCCTCTTTTCTCATCCTGCTATGTTCATTTTTCTCAAATGTTGGCTTGCTCTAATAGTACCTTTCTCCCCACGATATATTTCTTAGCTCTTTCACTCTGACATCTTTTGGTGAGCCACATTTCTCTCTTTAGGATTCCCTCTTTCTTTGAAGCTTAAGGTATCCATTTCCATACTCCTTCACAGTAAATTTAACATCATCTTTCATAACCTGCATCATGACTATGAATTTCTCTCCTACTGTTAGCCTTCCCAGTAGCCATCTTTCAATATTTCTTGATTGAAACTTAAGGCTACCCATTATTAAGATGGTCAATACCCCTCCTCCATTGTCTTCTTTTTCCCTCCTTTCTATCATGTATCCCTCCAGACTGATTTGGTCAAATCTGGTTTAAGGATATCCCTTACTTAGATGGCTAATTCCCCTCCTTCTTTGTATTCTCTTTCCCTCCTTGCTATCATATCCCTCCAAATAAATTAAATACAATCTCATTTTTTCTGCAGACTTGGTCTCCACTATTCTAACAATATCAGGTTATTTTCCATAATTCAATCATTGGACTCCAGCTCTTTTTCCACACAGTACTGGTCTATTTTGTATTTGTACACAAAATTTTCAATCTGATATTTGATATCTCCTATTTTAGCCACCTGACCCTCTTCTTCACTTTTCCCTTTCTTCCCTCAATCTACCAACTCTGATGAACTTAATTCCTCCTTGTTCAAAGGTTTCTTATCCTGCTTTAATACCCTCTTGGCATACAATTCCATACTGAATGTAATCATTACTAACTGCCTTTTCTGGTCTTGAACAACTACTAACAATTTCTTTTAGTTCAAAAATCATAAGCAATTCATACATTTACCACCTCATTCACTTATATTCTACATTTTGGTGCAACCCACTTGTCAGCTAATACTTGCAGCAATAATTCATCTGCATTCATGACTTGTTTTACCTGAAATTTCCATTTTTGCCAACATGCATAGATCCTGAATACTAAGTTTTTAACTTTTACATACAAATTTTCAAGTATTCATTTTACCTGATGCGGAACCCTCGTCGAGAGACACCAAGACTAGTATGGAAGTAGAAGTAAATGACAGGTCCAGTTGAGATGATGAATCGAGAATTGTCTTTCTGAGATCCAGTGAGACGAGCTAGCATGGAGTCTGAGGGAGAACTACCATCTCGTACTAGGATAAAGTCCTTACCTGTGGTTCAATAGAGAAATGCATTAATTCTTGCTTCTGTACCCAAAGAATAGATTATTTGTCATACATACTGTTGATGAACAATGAAAAATAGTACAATCTTCAAGTAATAAAAAAAAAAAAAATCAGATTTAAAACCACCACTTGCACAATGTTTACTTAATTGTCACAGCATAATATTGAAATGGGAAAAGGAAAACATTTCAAGATTCTATGGGTAATGGACATACCATCTTCGAGATCCATATCCAAAATTTCAAGGGTGATAACACGTCCCTGCTGCGTCTTCAGGATGTACAGACATTCAAGGCCGCCAGGGTAGTCAAGAGGATAGTTGTATGAGGTCATGATTTGCTCCTGGGGTGTGGCAATCAGCTCCCCACCACAATCCTGTGGCTCCGTTTTCCATGAAGCCCTACATTGGAAAATGTATTAGTCACTCTTTACATGGTTTGTAGAGGCGTAGGTGTCTCCATATGCTGGAAATCTAAAGTTAATGAAACACAGACCAACATGAAAACTAAACTGAAGGAAACATACATGAAGATAAGGTTTTAATGCGAAACATTTTCTTTACCAATATAATGAGGATACAAAAGTCAGATTAGAGATACAGCTCAACTTCACATGCAATATGGAAACCAATGATGTCACCCATAAAGCTCCACTCAAAGGACTTGACTCACACAAGGCTTATGGTCCAGATGCAATTGCACCATATATGCAGAGGATGTGTTCATATAAGCCAGACTAACCACTTGAAATACTGTTCAAGGTGTCACTGGAGAAAATTAAAGTGTCAAAGGAATGGAAACGGGGCAAATGTTATACCTATCCATAAAAAAGGAGACTGGGAACAGGTGCTGAACTACAAACTTCTCACTAATGAGTATGTAAGGTTCCAGAAAAGATTATTAGGAAGCAACCGAGGAAAAATCACCAAAGTGAGAGACTGTAAGGTTTCGGGGAAAGGTCATGTGTATCAAACTCCTTAGAGATCTATAAGAAAGAACTCAGTCCTAGATAAAAGGGAAGGCTAGGTGGATTGTCTGTAACTGGACTGCCAGAAAGTATTTGACACTACTGCATGGGAGGCTTATTACGAAGATGGATCACCAGGCAAGAATAAGGAGGAGACTCCTTCAATAAATAGAAGTTTATCACCGAAGAAGGGGAAAGAGGGCGAATGTTAGAGAAGCCTTCTACAAATCAGTCGAAGTGACCAACAGAGTACCACAGGGCTCTATTCTGGGACCATTCCTATTCTTAAGCTACGTATTTAACTTGTCTAAAGGAAAGAAACTCTACTTGTGAATATGTTTTCCAGATGATACAAAGGTCATGAAGTGAAAAGCAAAGGGTAATTTAATCATAAGTCTTACGTGTTAATACTGATCAATGATATGAAAACACTTCTTCGAGATTTGTAGAGACAGAGCAACCAGAGTACACGTGAATTTAAAAAAGGGTGTGAAGAATAATTTCTATACAGTAGTATGAGTGGTGGAAGAATGGGAAAGTATAACCGAGGATATGATTCTCACACACACAATCCCGCTAAATAATAACCACAGTGAGGCTTTCTTTCACTCTGATCCATCTTCATTATTTTACATTTCCTCAAGATATATCTATCAACCATGTACCAGATCAACTTTGGAGTCTGTTTCAGTCCCCTTGTAAGTTGAGGCAACCCCCCTAGCTTGTGTCTGTATATATATATATATATATATATATATATATATATATATATATATATATATATATATATATATATATATACATATATACTGTCAAGGGGTTACGTTCCTACACACTACAAGTCTCTTTGCTTTGGGCACTGTGGGCTGCTAGCAACCCACTTCCTTGAGCATTTAATACAACGCATAGGTATGGAAAATCTGCATCCTGGACCATGTGGCTGGCGCCAGCTTTCCTTCAGAATGGGAACCAAGATTGTGGTTCATCCTTAGACGGAGCGAAGCTGAAGCCCCCGGGTGGTGCTGTGAATACTTAATACTATACCTCCCCTACTCTGTGTAAGCCCAAGTTTACGCAAACCCGTAATGAAAATCCTCTTATCTGTGCCCACCATGTACCTTCCTCCTATGTGATGTTAAAGTTATTAAGTGTTCGCACCTCCATCTTTGTCTGCCACACTTTCATTTCTCAATGTTGTACACGTTTCACAAATTCCCATCTCTTATTGCCAATTTCTTAAAACTCCCCATCTCACTCAAAACGTCCTCAAGCATTTCATTTCCAACATGTCCACCATCTTCCACATCCATACAACACTGTCGGAACTATTAATACCGTCACACAAACCCAACATTAGCCTGAGAGACACTAATGACCTCTCCTTCCTTCGAATTTTCCTGTAATGCATCCAGGACTTCAGCCCTCTCTTCCACTCACGACTCACTCATGAAGCCTACATGAAATCCAAGTCATCATTATTAGCGCTAAAGACACAAATGGCTGTTCTGTGCATTGGTCGAATTTCAGCCGTTAAACCTGTACAGCACACTACATTCACAACTGGACCGAATGGTTTTGGAAATATTTAAACACTGGATCGTCCCCTCCTTCCCTTCCTTACACAGTAAATTGCGTTTAAGATACACATAGCCATTTACGTCTCCCCATGAAACACCGGTCACTTACCGGAAGCCTCTCTTTTCAACTGATGCATCAGTCTTGAATTTGATGATCATGAAGTTGGAGGCCGAGATGAAGAGCCTGTCAGTGAGGTCCTGGCGTCCCGAGAGCGTCGTCAGGGACACAGCCGCGTCCTCAGTTCTCCCACCGGTTAGGATCTGAACCGTGTCAAAGTTTTTCTCGGTGTCAAACTCGAAAAACTGGAGGATAACATTATGGCCGACGGGACCCTCCAATGTCCACTTGCAGTCCATGTTGGGCCCGTACTTCTTCGGGTACTCTGGGCTCTCGATGGAGTCGCCAGAAGATCGCATATAGTAATGACAGCGAGTTGGGCAGTCCATCTCGTCAGACATGTCGGCGCAGTCATTCTGCCCGTCACACCGGTACGCCTGTGGATACAACCAGAGTCTGCCATTCATAGTGAACATTAAAGATGATAAAGAAGAACTAAGGATAAAATGATATTAAATCGACGTTGAAGATGGTGATGACAATAACTGAGATGAGAGATGAACAAGGAAGGTAGGAAAACATCAAAAATAAAGAAGTATTATTCTTTAAAGAATGAAGTAAGTGTGACTGGTTTACGCAATGAATTAATAATATGTGATAAAAGAACACTAGATAGATAGTTAAGAAAGACGGCTTACAGCGAAAAGCAATGTTAGCTTCCTCTACAGTAACGGTATAGTAGTTTGCTATTAAACTAAAACTATTCGCCTAAATCCTGTTGATGATAAGTAGTGCGATAATTTCTTAAATATATATCCTAGGATAACAAACAAGTGATAAAATGAAATTGTGCAATAAAATATCAAGGGTTACCAAATTATCTAAGAAATGTATCTGCAAGATAATCACCATAGCTTAAGTGTATCTCTTGCCAAAGATGTGTAACTTATCTTGCAACAAGCCTAGTTCTGCACACATAAACTCAAAAGAGACACTAACCTCGTTAATACATCTGCCGTTGGAGCAGTGGAAGGCGCCCTTGGTGCAAGCATTGCCTCGACACATGAAGGGCAGGAGGGACTCGCACGTGCTCAGCTCCCACGACTGATGCTTGTCTGTAAGCCTCGCCTTCACGCACCTTCCGCCCGACACCTGCGGCTCGCCCTGCGACCAGAACCCTGACACAAGAAAACCTTCGTTAGCCAGCCTGGCCACAGGAAACGAATGCATGCCTTTCAAACAATAGTGCCAGATGATATCCTTCTCCAATTAAATGGAGTGTTGCAGCATATTTTGGCAATACTGTGATAAATTCACTATTAATTAGACACAGAGTGCAGGCAAGGGAAAGGAAAAATATACAGCACAAGAAAATCTGTATGTGTTTATTACTTATTTGCACTAATGGTTCACCTACTTCTAACACTTGTATTTTAGCAAACAAACTTTTGATCTTTCTATATACTTTCTACACGTAATCTAAACTTTTCTTTTTTACTTCCCCATCGCCTAATGTATTCCACTGATCCAGCAACTGTTTTTCAAGAGATGGTTGTTTACATCCCTCTCATTCTTTGTCCAGCTTCCAATCAAATCCTCTTGTTTTCGGCCTCTATTCTGACTAGAGCATACTGGAAGTTCAAGTCGACGTGACCTCGTAGGAATCAATATTACGTGATGTTATCATGTCTCCACAACCTTCTCTCTTCCAAAGTGGGCGGATCAAAGTCACCTCTTCGTTGCTCATTCCACTCGGCTCTTGGTGTACCACAACTATTCAAGTCCTATGAACACTTCAGCCGTTCATTGTGACTCCTCGTGTAGTAAGACCAAACTACTGTGCCACATTCCAGCTTAATAGTCAAATATGCATACTCTCTTTGTTTTAAAACACTGTCGGTGGGTACAGAGTCAATCTTAGGTACTAATGTGCTTCCTTGGATCCCGGGTGCGAAGTCTGCGCTTGCCATTTGGCTCGTTACCAACCAAGAAAACAAGCTGATCACATTTTCCCAGTGAAGGTCCACTACAAGTGATGGTCGGTCTACATTTCAAGGTCGCAGTGCGTGAAATCTAGAACCACCTCAGATGGTACTATCGCACCAGAAATTTCTAGTTCTCCAGATACATGATGGTGTCATGTGTTCGACATACACTGAAGGACCTTGCACTCACCCCACGCAGATGTGAGGTACTCCCGTCTATCTCTTTAGTATTCATATCTCCCGCAGCAAAAAACCTTACCATCACTCTACAAGGATAACCTTACAGCCTTATTTCATCTGATCATCTTCGATGATTATATACATATATGTCTTGTGTACATACGGTAAGGACTACTGTAAGACAGAGTTTATCAAACACTATTATTACTATTCTTTACAGAGACGTACTGCTTGGTAGACATACCGTGTGTATGTTTCTTGGACTTACCTGAGTAGAGGGAGACGTGCTCGCCGCCAGCACTCTCCAGGGTGTTGGTGGAGAGGTCGTTGAGGGAGACGAGGCCGAGCCAGTAGCTGTTGGTGGGCTCGTCCAGCACCTGGTGGGCCAGACCTTCCGTGAAGTTGTTCTGGCCATAGCTCTCCACCAGCACTAGGTCCGACCCGAATCTGTGATGGTAAACGTACATCAGAAGCTACGTTCCAAAAAGTCAGGAAATTATTCGAGTAAATGACGTATGCAGAGAAAACAAAAAATATATAAATGGTGAATTTACAGAAAACAAAACAATAAATGAATACCGTATCTATAGAAAACAAAACCCACAGACACACACACACACACACACACACACACACATATATATATATATATATATATATATATATATATATATGGGTGGGTTGGGCAAATTCTTTCGTCTTTCCTTGCGCTACCTCGCAAACGCGGGAGACAGCGACAAAGCAAAATAAAATAAATAAATAAATATATATATATATATATATATATATATATATATATATATATATATATATATATATATATATATATATATCATAACGCTCTTAGTCACCAATACATACCCAGTAAATACGATGCAAAGAATAAAATATTTATAATTGAATTCATTTAACAGCTTAATTGAATGCTATAAAGACGACTAAACGATATTCTAATACGTCTCATAATGATCTTTTAAAGAAAATCTATTTTTCAAAGAAAAATGCCAAAATTTCAGGGTGTTTTTTGATTCCAATAACTTTTTGTTTCAAAATTGAAAAATGAAATATTCAAACACTTCTATATTTGAAATAATAATGGAAAATATATCATAATGCTCTCAGTTACCGATACATACCCAGTAAATACGATGCAAAGGAGCAGAAAATATTTTGAAATTGACTTCATTTAACAGCTTCACTGAATGTCATAAAGGCGACTAAACGATGTTTTAACACCAGAGTTGTATTCAGCATAAAAAATACTTTTTATAATGAGTTCTTAAAGGAAATCTATTTTTCTGAGAAAAATGCCAAAAACTGAAGGGTATTCTTCAGCTCAAAATTATTTTTGTTTCAAAATCGAAATATAAAATATTGAAACACTTCTATACTTAAAAAAATCATGGAAAATATATCATCATGCTCTTAGTCACCGATACATACCCAGTAAATACGATACAAGGGAGCAGAAAATATTTAAAATTGAATTAATTTAACAGCTTAATTATATGTCATAAAGACGACTGAACGTCATTTTCACACCAGATTTGTATTCAGTATGAAAAATACTTCTTATAATTAGTTTTTATAGGAAATCTATTTTTCTGAGAAAAATGCCAAAAATTGAAGGTAATAGTTCAGGGTATTTTTTTCCTCAAAAAATGTTTTGTTTCAAAACTGAAAGATAAGATATTCAAACACCTCTATACTCTAAATGATCATGCAAAATATATCACAATGCTCTTAGTTACCGATACACACCCAGTAAATACGATGAAATTAGCAGAAAACATTTAAAACTGAATTCATTTAATAGGTTAATTGAATGTTATAAAGAGGACTAAACGTCATTTTATCACCAGATTTGTAATCAGCAAGAAAAATACTTCTTATAATACGTTTTTAAAGGAAATCTATTTATATGATAAAAATGCCAAAAATTGAAGGTAATAGTTCAGGGTATTTTTTAGCTCAAAAAACTTTTTGTTTCAAAACTGAAAGATAAGATAGTCAAACACTTCTACACTCAAAATAATCATGGAAAATATATCATAATGCTCTCAGTTACCGATACATACTCAGTAAATACGATGCAAGGGAACAAAAAATATCTTTAAATTGACATCATTAAACAGCTTAATTATATGTCATAAAGACGACTGAACGTCATTTTCACACAAGATTTGTACTTAGTATGAAAAATACTTCTTATAATTAGTTTTTAAAGGAAATCTATTTTTCTGAGAAAAATGCCAAAAATTGAAGGTAATAGTTCAGGGTATTTTTTTGCTCAAAAAACTTTTTGTTTCAAAACCTAAAGATAAGATAGTGAAACACTTGTACACTTGAAATAATCATGGAAAATATATCATAATGGTCCCAGTTACCGATACATACTCAGTAAATACGATGCAAGGGAACAAAAAATATCTTTAAATTGACTTCCTTTAACAGCTGAATTAAATGTCATGAAGACGACTAAATGTCATTTTCACACCAGATTTGTATTCAGTACGAAAAATACTTCTTATAATTAGTTTTTATAGGAAATCTATTTTTCTGAGAAAAATGCCATAAAATGAAGGTAATAGGTCAGGGTATTTTTTTCCTCAAAGATTATTTTGTTTCAAAATTGATAGATAAGATATTCAAACACCTCTATACTCTAAATGATCATGGAAAATATATCATAATACTGTTAGTTACCGATACATACTCAGTAAATACGATGAAAGGAGTTGAAAATAATTAAAATTCAATTAATTTAACAGCTTAATTGAATATTATAAAGACGATTAACGTCATTTTTTCACCAGATTTGTAATCAGCAAGAAAAATACTTCTTATAATACGTTTTGAAAGGAAATCTGTTTTTATGAGAAAAATGCCAAAAATTGATGGTAATAGTTCAGGGTATTTTTTAGCTCAAAAAATCTTTTGTTTCAAAAGTGAAAGATAAGATAGTCAAACACTTCTACACTTAAAATAATCACGGAAAATATATCATAATGCTCTCAGTTACCGATACATAAGCATTAAATACGATGCAATGGAACAACAAATATCTTTAAACTGACTTCCTTTAACAGCTTAATTATATGTCATAAAGACGACTGAACGTCATTTTCACACCAGATCTGTATTCAGTATGAAAAATACTTCTTATAATTAGTTTTTATAGGAAATCTATTTTTATGAAAAAAAAAAAATGCCAAAAACTGAAGGTAATGTTCAGGGTATTTTTTTGCTCAAAAAACTTTTTGTTTCAAAACCTAAAGATAAGATAGTGAAACACTTGTACACTTGAAATAATCATGGAAAATATATCATAATGGTCCCAGTTACCGATACATACTCAGTAAATACGATGCAAGGGAACAAAAAATATCTCTAAACTGACTTCCTTTAACAGCTGAATTAAATGTCATGAAGACGACTAAATGTCATTTTCACACCAGATTTGTATTCAGTACGAAAAATACTTCTTATAATTAGTTTTAATAGGAAATCTATTTTCCTGAGAAAAATGCCAAAAATTGAAGGTAATAGTTCAGGGTATTTTTTTCCTCAAAATATTTTTTGTTTCAAAATTGAAAGATAAGATATTCAAACACCTCTATACGCAAATTGATCATGGAAAATATATCACAATGCTCCTAGTTACCCATACATACCCAGTAAATACGATGAAAGGAGCAGAAAATATTCAAAATTGAATTCATTTAACAGCTTAACTGAATGTTACAAAGACGACTAAACGTCATTTTATCACCAGATTTGTAATCAGCAAGAATAACACTTCTTATAATACGTTTTTAAGGGAAATCTATTTTTCTGAGAAAAATGCCAAAAATTGAAGGTAATAGTTCAGGGTATTTTTTTGCTCAAAAAACTTTTTGTTTCAAAACCTAAATATAAGATAGTCAAACACTTCTACACTTGAAATAATCATGGAAAATATATCATAATGGTCCCAGTTACCGATACATACTCAGTAAATACGATGCAAGGGAACAAAAAATATCTTTGAATTAACTTCCTTTAACAGCTGAATTAAATGTCATGAAGACGACTAAATGTCTTTTTCACACAAGATTTGTATTCAGTACGAAAAATATTTCTTATAATTTTTCTGAGAAAAATGCCAAAAATTGAAGGTAATAGTTAAGGGTATTTTTTTCCTCAAAAATTTTTTTGTTTCAAATTTGAAAGATAAGATATTGAAACACCTCTATACTCTAAATGATCATTGAAGTATATCACAATGCTCTTAGTTACCGATACATACCCAGTAAATACGATGAAAGGATTAGAAAATATTTAAAATTGAATTCATTTAACAGCTTAATTGAATGTTATAAAGACGACTAAACGTCATTTTATCACCAGATTTGTAATCAGCAAGAAAAATACTTCTTATAATACGTTTTTAAAGGAAATCTATTTTTATGAAAAAAATGCCAAAAATTGAAGGTAATAGTTCAGGGTATTTTTTTCCTCAAAAATTTTTTTGTTTCAAAATTGAAAGATAAGATATTCAAACACCTCTATACTCTAAATGATCATGGAAAATATATCACAATGCTCTTAGATACCGATACGTACCCAGTAAATACGATGAAAGGAGCAGAAAATATTTAAAATTGAATTTATTTAACAGCTTAATTGATTGTTATAAAGACGATTAAGCGTCATTTTATGAACAGATTTGTAATCAGCAAGAAAAATACTTCTTATAATAAGGTTTTAAAGGAAATCTATTTTTATGAGAAAAATGCCAAAAATTGAAGGTAATAGTTCTGGATATTTTTTCGCTCAAAAATTTATTTGTTTCAAAATTGAAAGATAAGATAGTCAAACACTTCGACACATAAAATAATCGTGGAAAATATATCATAATGCCCTCAGTTACCGATACATACTCATTAAATACGATGCAAGGGAACAAAAAATATCTTTAAACCGACTTCCTTTAACAGCTTAGTTATATGTCATAAAGACGACTGAACGTCATTTTCACACCAGATTTGTTTTCAGTATGAAAAATACTTCTTATAATTAGTTTTTATAGGAAATCTATTTTTGCTCAAAAAACTTTTTGTTTCAAAACTGAAAGATAAGATAGTGAAACACTTCTATACTTGAAGTAATCATGGAAAATATATCATAATGGTCCCAGTTACCGATACATACTCAGTAAATACGATGCACGGGAACAAAAAATATCTTTAAATTGACTTCCTTTAACAGCTGAATTAAATGTCATGAAGACGACTAAATGTCATTTTCACACCAGATTTGTATTCAGTACGAAAAATACTTCTTATAATTAGTTTTCTATTGGAAATCTATTTTTCTGAGAAAAATGCCAAAAATTGAAGGTAATAGTTCAGGGTATTTTTTTGCTCAAATAATTTTTTGTTTCAAAACAGAAAGATAAGATATACAAACACCTTTATACTCTAAATGATCATGGAGAATATATCACAATGCTCTTAGGTACAGATATATACCCAGTAAATACGATAAAAGGAGTAGAAAATATTTAAAATTGAATTCATTTAACAGTTTAATTGAATGTAATAAAGACGACTAAGCGTCATTTTGTCACCAGATTTGTAATCAGCAAGAAAAATACTACTAATAATGAGTTTTTAAACAAAATCTATTTTTATGAGAAAAATGCCAAAAATTGAAGGTAATAGTTCAGTGTATTTTTTTATTCAAAAATTTTTTTGTTTCAAAACTGAAAGATAAGATAGTCAAACACTTCTACACTTAAAATAACCATGGAAAATATAACATAATGCTCTCAGTTACCGATATATTCTCATTAAATACGATACAAGGGAACAAAAAATATCTTTAAATTGACTTCCTTCAACAGCTGAATTATATGTCATAGAGACGACTGAACGTCATTTTCACACAAGATTTGTACTTAGTATGAAAAATACTTCTTATAATTAGTTTTTAAAGGAAATCTATTTTTCTGAGAAAAATGCCAAAAATTGAAGGTAATAGTTCAGGGTATTTTTTTGCTCAAAAAACTTTTTCTTTCGAAACCTAAAGATAAGATAGTGAAACACTTCTACACTGGAAATAATCATGGAAAATATATCATAATGGTCCCAGTTACAGATACATACTCAGTAAATACGATGCGAGGGAACAAAAAATATCTTTAAATTGACTTCTTTTAACAGCTGAATTAAACGTCATAAAGACGACAAAATGTCATTTTCTCACAAGATTTGTATTTAGTATGAAAAAAACTTCTTATAATTAGTTTTTAAAGGAAATCTATTTTGCTGAGTAAAATGCCAAAAATTGAAGGTAATAGTTCAGGGTATTTTTTTGCTCAAAAAATTTGCTTCAAAATTGAAAGATAAGATATTCAAACACCTCTATACTCTAAATGATCATGGAGAATATATCACAATGCTCTTAGTTACCGATACATACCCAGTAAATAAGATGAAAGAAGTAGAAAATATTTAAAATTGAATTCATTTAACAGCTTAATTGAATGTTATAAAGACGATTAAGCGTCATTTTATCAACAGATTTGTAATCAGCAAGAAAAATACTTCTTATAATAAGGTTTTAAAGGAAATCTATTTTTATGAGAAAAATGCCAAAAATTGAAGGTAATAGTTCAGGGTATTTTTTTGCTCAAAACCTTTTTGTTTCAAAACTGAAAGAAAAGATAGTCAAACACTTCGACACTTAAAATAATCGTGGAAAATATATCATAATGCTCTCAGTTACCGATATATACTAATTAAATACGATGCAAGGGAACAAAAAATATCTTTAAACTAACTTCCTTTAACAGCTTAATTATATGTCAGAAAGACGACTGAACGTCATTTTCACACCAAATTTGTATTCAGTGTTATTCAAACACCTCTATACTCTAAATGATAATGGAGAATATATCACCATGCTCTTAGGTACCGATATATACCCAGTAAATACGATGAAAGGACTAGAAAATATTTAAAATTGAATTCATTTAAAAGCTTAATTGAATGTTATGAAGACGACTAAGCGTCATTTTATCACCAGATTTGTAATCAGCAAGAAAAATACTACTTATAATAAGTTTTTAAAGGAAATCTATTTTAATGAGAAAAATGCCAAAAATTGAAGGTAATAGTTCAGGGTATTTTTTTGCTCAAAAATTTTTTTTGTTTCAAAATTGAAAGATAAAATACTCAAACACTTCTACACGTAAAATAATCATGGAAAATACATCATAATGCTCTCAGTTA
Source organism: Panulirus ornatus (assembly GCF_036320965.1). NCBI lineage: Eukaryota > Metazoa > Arthropoda > Malacostraca > Decapoda > Palinuridae > Panulirus > Panulirus ornatus. The sequence goes on from NC_092231.1 coordinate 6,627,832, forward strand.
CCGATACATACTCAGTAAATACGATGCAAGGGAACAAAAAATATCTTTCAATTGACTTCCTTTAACAGCTTAATTATGTCATAAAGACGACTGAACGTCATTTTCACACCAGATTTGTATTCAGTATGAAAAATACTTCTTATAATTAGTTTTTATAGGAAATCTATTTTTATGAAAAAAAAAATGGCAAAAACTGAAGGTAATAGTTCAGGGTGTTTTTTTGCTCAAAAAACTTTTTGTTTCAAAACCTAGAGATAAGATAGTGAAACACTTCTACACTGGAAATAATCATGGAAAATATATCATAATGGTCCCAGTTACCGATACATACTCAGTAAATACGATGCAAGGGAACAAAAAATATCTTTAAATTGACTTCATTTAACAGCTCAATTAAATGTGATGAAGACGACTAAATGTCATTTTCACACCAGATTTGTATTCAGTACGAAAAATACTTCTTATAATTAGTTTTTATAGGAAATCTATTTTTCTGAGAAAAATGCCAAAAATTGATGGTAATAGTTCAGGGTATTTTTTTGCTCAAATTTTTTTTTGTTTCAAAATTGAAAGATAAGATATTGAAACACCTCTATACTCTAAATGATCATGGAAAATATATCACAATGCTATTAGTTGCCGATACATACCCAGTGAATACGATGAAAGGATTAGAAAATATTTAAAATTGAATTCATTTAACAGCTTAATTGAATGTTATAAAGACGACTAAATGTCATTTTATCACCAGATCTGTAATCAGCAAGAAAAATAATTCTAATAATACGTTTTTAAAGGAAATCTATTTTTATGAAAAAATGCCAAAAATTGAAGGTAGTAGTTCATGGTATTTTTTAGCTCAAAAGACTTTTTGCTTCAAAACTAAAAGATAAGATAGTCAAACACTTCTACACTCAAAATAATCATGGAAAATATATCATAATGCTCTCAGTTACCGATACATACTCAGTAAATGTGATGCAAGGGAACAAAAAATATCTCTAAATTTAACAGCTTAATTGTATGTCATAAATACGATTGAACGTCATTTTCACACAAGATTTGTATTTAGTATGAAAAATACTTCATATAATTAGTTTTTAAAGGAAATCTATTTTTCTGAGAAAAATGCCAAATTTGAAGGTAATAGTTCAGGGTATTTTCTTGCTCAATAAATCTTTTGTTTCAAAACTGAAAGATAAGACAGTCAAACACTTCGACACTTAAAATAATCATGGAAAATATATCATAATGCTCTAAGTTACCGATATATACTCATTACATACGATGTAAGGGAACAAAAAATATCTTTAAACTGACTTCATTTTACAGCTTAATTATATGTCATAAGGACGACTGAACGTCATTTTCACACCAGATTTGTATTCAGTATGAAAAATACTTCTTATAACACGTTTTTATAGGAAATCTATTTTTCTGAAAAAAATGCCAAAAACTGAAGGTAATAGTTCAGGATAATTTTTTGCTCAAAAAACTTTTTGTTTGAAAACCTAAAGATAAGATAGTGAAACACTTCTACACTTGAAATAATAATAGAAAATATATCATAATGGTCCCAGTTATCGATACATACTCAGTAAATACGATGCAAGGGAAAAATAATATCTTTAAACTGACTTCCTTTAACAGCTGAATTAAATGTCATGAAGACGACTAAATGTCATTTTCACACCAGATTTGTATTCAGTACGAAAAATACTTCTTATAATTAGTTTTTATTGGAAATCTATTTTTCTGAGAAAAATGCCAAAAATTGAAGGGTATTTTTTTGCTCAAAAAAATTTTTGTTTCAAAATTGAAAGATAAGATATTCAAACACCTCTATACTCTAAATGATCATGGAAAATATATCACAATAGTTACCCATACATACCCAGTAAATACGATAAAAGGAGCAGAAAATATTTAAAACTGAATTCATTTAACAGCTTAATTGAATGTTACAAAGACGACTAAACGTCATTTTATCACCAGATTTGTGATCAGCAAGAAAAAACTTCTAATAATACGTTTGAAAAAAATGAAAAAAAATTATGAAAAAAATGGCAAAATTTGAAGGTAATAGTTCAGGGTATTTTTTAGGTCAAAAAACTTTTTGTTTCAAAACTGAAATATAAGATAGGGAAACACTTCTACACTTAAAATAATCCTGGAAAATATATCATAATGCTCTCAGTTACCGATACATACTCATTAAATACGATGGAAGGGAACAAAAAATATCTTTAAATTGACTTCCTTTAACAGCTTAATTATATGTCATAAAGACGACTGAACGTCATTTTCACACGAGATTTGTATTCAGTATGAAAAACCCTTCTTATAATTACTTTTTATAGGAAATCTATCTTTATGAAAAAAATGCCAAAAACTGAAGGTATCTTTTTGCTCAAAAAACTTTTTGTTTCAAAACCTAAAGATAAGATAGTGAAACACTTCTACACTTGAAATAATCATGGAAAATATATCATAATGGTCCCACTGACCGATACATACTCAGTAAATACAATGCAAGGGAACAAAAAATATCTTTAAATTAACTTCCTTTAACAGCTCAATTAAATGTGATGAAGACGACTAAATGTCATTTTCACACCAGATTTGTATTCAGTACGAAAAATACTTCTTATAATTAGTTTTTATAGGAAATCTATTTTTCTGAGAAAAATGCCAAAAATTGTAGGTAATAGTTCAGGGTATTTTTTTGCCCAAATTTTTTTTTGTTTCAAAATTGAAAGATAAGATATTGAAACACTTCTATATTCTAAATGATCATGGAAAATATATCACAATGCTCTTAGTTACCGATACATACCCAGTAAATACGATGAAAGTATTAGAAAATATTTAAAATTGAATTCATTTAACAGCTTAATTGAATGTTATAAAGACGACTAAATGTCATTTTACCACCAGATTTGGAATCAGCAAGAAAAATAATTGTTATAATACGGTTTTAAAGTAAATCTATTTTTATGAAAAATGTCAAAAATTGAAGGTAGTAGTTCATGGTATTTTTTAGCTCAAAAGACTTTTTGCTTCAAAACTAAAATATAAGATAGTCAAACACTTCTACACTGAAAATAATCATGGAAAATATATCATAATGCTATCAGTTACCGATACATACTCAGTAAATATGATGCAAGGGAACAAAAAATATCTCTAAATTGACTTCATTTAACAGCTTAATTATATGTCATAAATACGATTGAACGTCATTTTTCCACAAGATTTGTATTTAGTATGAAAAATACTTCATACAATTAGTTTTTAAAGGAAATCTATTTTTCTGAGAAAAATGCCAAATTTGAAGGTAATAGTTCAGGGTATTTTTTTGCTCAATAAATCTTTTGTTTCAAAACTGAAAGATAAGATAGTCAAACACTTCGACACTTAAAATAATCGTGGAAAATATATCATAATGCTCTCAGTTACCGATACATACTCAGTAAATACGATGCAAGTGAACAAAAAATATCTTTAAACTGACTTCCTTTAATAGCTTAATTATATGTCATAAAGACGACTGAACGTCATTTTCACACCAGATTTGTATTCAGTATGAAAAATACTTCTTATAATCCGTTTTTATAGGAAATCTATTTTTCTGGAAAAAATGCCAAAAACTGAAGGTAATAGTTCAGGGTAATTTTTTGCTCAAAAAACTTTTTGTTTGAAAACCTAAAGATAAGATTGTGAAACACTTCTACACTTGAAATAATCATAGAAAACATATCATAATGGTCCCAGTTACCGATACATACTCAGTAAATACGATGCAAGGGAAAAATAATATCTTTAAACTGACTTCCTTTAACAGCTGAATTAAATGTCATGAAGACGACTAAATGTCATTTCCACAACAGATTTGTATTCAGTACGAAAAATACTTCTTATAATTAGTTTTTATTGGAAATCTATTTTTCTGAGAAAAATGCCAAAAATTGAAGGCAATAGTTCAGGGTATTTTTTTGCTCAAAAAAATTTTTGTTTCAAAATTGAAAGATAAGATATTCAAACACCTCTATACTCTAAATGATCATGGAAAATATATCACAATAGTTACCCATACATAACCAGTAAATACGATGAAAGGAGCAGAAAATATGTAAAACTGAATTAATTTAATAGCTTAATTGAATGTTATAAATACGACTAAACGTCATTTTATCACCAGATTTGTGATCAGCAAGAAAAAAACTTCTTATAATACGTTTTTAAAGGAAATCTATTTCTATGAAAAAAATGCCAAAATTTGAAGGTAATAGTTCATGGTATTTTTTAGCTCAAAAAACCTTTTGTTTCAAAACTGAAATATAAGATAGTGAAACACTTCTACACTGAAAATAATCCTGGAAAATATATCATAATGCTCTCAGTTACGGATACATACTCATTAAATACGATGGAAGGGAACAAAAAATATCTTTTAACTGACTTCCTTTAACAGCTTAATTATATGTCATAAAGACGACTGAAGGTCATTTCCAAACCAGATTTGTATTCAGTATGAAAAACCCTTCTTATAATTACTTTTTATAGGAAATCTATCTTTATGAAAAAAATGCCAAAAACTGAGGGTATTTTTTTGCTCAAAAAAACTTTTTGTTTCAAAACCTAAAGATAAGATAGTGAAACACTTCTACACTTGAAATAATCATGGAAAATATATCATAATGGTCCCACTAACCGATACATACTCAGTAAATACAATGCAAGGGAACAAAAAATATCTTTAAATTGACTTCCTTTAACAGCTGAATTAAATGTCATGAAGACGACTAAATGTCATTTTCACACCAGATTTGTATTCAGTACGAAAAATACTTCTTATAATTAGTTTTTATTGGAAATCTATTTTTCTGAGAAAAATGCAAAAATTGAAGGCAATAGTTCAGGGTATTTTTTGCTCAAAAAAATTTTTGTTTCAAAATTGAAAGATAAGATATTCAAACACCTCTATACTCTAAATGATCATGGAAAATATATCAAAATGCTCTTAGTTACCCATACATACCTAGTAAATACGATGAAAGGAGCAGAAAATATGTAAAACTGAATTAATTTAATAGCTTAATTGAATGTTATAAATACGACTAAACGTCATTTTATCACCAGATTTGTGATCAGCAAGAAAAAAACTTCTTATAATACGTTTTTAAAGGAAATCTATTTCTATGAAAAAAATGCCAAAATTTGAAGGTAATAGTTCAGGGTATTTTTTTAGCTCAAAAAACCTTTTGTTTCAAAACTGAAATATAAGATAGTGAAACACTTCTACACTGAAAATAATCCTGGAAAATATATCATAATGCTCTCAGTTACGGATACATACTCATTAAATACGATGGAAGGGAACAAAAAATATCTTTTAACTGACTTCCTTTAACAGCTTAATTATATGTCATAAAGACGACTGAAGGTCATTTCCAAACCAGATTTGTATTCAGTATGAAAAACCCTTCTTATAATTACTTTTTATAGGAAATCTATCTTTATGAAAAAAATGCCAAAAACTGAAGGTATTTTTTTGCTCAAAAAAACTTTTTGTTTCAAAACCTAAAGATAAGATAGTGAAACACTTCTACACTTGAAATAATCATGGAAAATATATCATAATGGTCCCACTAACCGATACATACTCAGTAAATACAATGCAAGGGAACAAAAAATATCTTTAAATTGACTTCCTTTAACAGCTGAATTAAATGTCATGAAGACGACTAAATGTCATTTTCACACCAGATTTGTATTCAGTACGAAAAATACTTCTTATAATTAGTTTTTATTGGAAATCTATTTTTCTGAGAAAAATGCAAAAATTGAAGGCAATAGTTCAGGGTATTTTTTTGCTCAAAAAAATTTTTGTTTCAAAATTGAAAGATAAGATATTCAAGCACCTCTATACTCTAAATGATCATGGAAAATATATCAAAATGCTCTTAGTTACCCATACATACCTAGTAAATACGATGAAAGGAGCAGAAAATATGTAAAACTGAATTAATTTAATAGCTTAATTGAATGTTATAAATACGACTAAACGTCATTTTATCACCAGATTTGTGATCAGCAAGAAAAAAACTTCTTATAATACGTTTTTAAAGGAAATCTATTTCTATGAAAAAAATGCCAAAGGGTATTTTTTTTAGCTCAAAAAACCTTTTGTTTCAAAACTGAAATATAAGATAGTGAAACACTTCTACACTGAAAATAATCCAGGAAAATATATCATAATGCTCTCAGTTACGGATACATACTCATTAAATACGATGGAAGGGAACAAAAAATATCTTTTAACTGACTTCCTTTAACAGCTTAATTATATGTCATAAAGACGACTGAAGGTCATTTCCAAACCAGATTTGTATTCAGTATGAAAAACCCTTCTTATAATTACTTTTTATAGGAAATCTATCTTTATGAAAAAAATGCCAAAAACTGAAGGTATTTTTTTGCTCAAAAAAACTTTTTGTTTCAAAACCTAAAGATAAGATAGTGAAACACTTCTACACTTGAAATAATCATGGAAAATATATCATAATGGTCCCACTAACCGATACATACTCAGTAAATACGATGCAAGGGAACAAAAAATATCTTTAAATTGACTTCCTTTAACAGCTGAATTAAATGTCATGAAGACGACTAAATGTCATTTTCACACCAGATTTGTATTCAGTACGAAAAATACTTCTTATAATTAGTTTTTATTGGAAATCTATTTTTCGGAGAACATTGCCAAAAATTGAAGGTAATAGTTCAGGGTTTTTTTTTTCCTCAAAAATTTTTTTGTTTCAAAATTGAAAGATAAGATATTGAAACATCTCTATACTCTAAATGATCATTGAAAATATATCAAAACGCTCTTAGTTACCGATACATACCCAGTAAATACGATGAAAGGATTGGAAAATATTTAAAACTGAATTAATTTAACAGCTTAACTGAATGTTATAAAGACGACTAAATGTCATTTTATCACCAGATTTGTAATCAGCAAGAAAAATACTTCTTATAATACGTTTTTAAAGTAAATCTATTTTCATGAGAAAAAATGCCAAAAAATGAAGGTAGTAGTTCATGGTATTCTTTAGCTGAAAAAACTTTTTGCTTCAAAACTGAAAGATAAGATAGTCAAACACTTCTACACTCAAAATAATCATGGAAAATATATCATAATGCTCTCAGTTACCGATACATACTCAGTAAATACGATGCAAGGGAACAAAAATTATCTTTAAATTGACTCATTTAACAGCTTGATTATATGTCATGAAGACGATTGAACGTCATTTTCACACAAGATTTGAATTTAGTATGAAAAATACTTCTTATAATTAGTTTTTAAAGGAAATCTACTTTACTGAGAAAAATGCCAAAAATTGAAGGTAATAGTTTAGGGTATTTTTTTCCTCAAAATTTTTTTTGTTTCAAAATTGAAAGATAAGATATTCAAACACCTCTTCACTCTAAATGATCATGGAGAATATATCACAATGCTCTTAGTTACTGATACGTACACAGTAAATACGATGAAAGGAGTAGAAAATATTTAAAATTGAATTCATTTTACAGCTTAATTGAATGTTATAAAGACGACTAAACGTCATTTTATCACCAGATTTGCAATCAGCAAGAAAAATACTTCTTAATACGTTTTTAAAGGAAATCTATTCTTATAAAAAAGAAAAAAATGCCAAAAATTGAAGGTTCAGGGTATTTTTAGCTCAAAAAACTCTTTGTTTCAAAACTGAAAGATAAGATAGTCAAACACTTCTACACTCAAAATAATCATGGAAAATATATCATAATGTTCTAAGTTACCGATACATACTCAGTAAATACGATGCAAGGGAACAAAAAATATCTTTAAATTGACTTTCTTAAACAGCTTAATTATATGTCAAAAATACGATTGAACGTCATTTTCACACAGATTTGTACTTAGTATGAAAAATACTTCTTATAATTAGTTTTTAAAGGAAATCTATTTTTCTGAGGAAAATGCTAAAATTGAAGGTAATAGTTCAGGGTATTTTCTTGCTCAAAAAGTTTTTTGTTTCAAAACTGAAAGATAAGATATTCAAACACCTCTAAATGATCATAGAGAATATATCACAATGCTCTTAGATACCGATATATACCCAGTAAATACGATGAAAGGAGTAGAAAATATTTGAAATTGAGTTTATTTAACAGCTTAATTGAATGTTATGAATACGACTAAGCGTCATTTTATCACCAGATTTGTAATCAGCAAGAAAAATACTATTTATAATAAGTTTTTAAGGGAAATCTATTTTCATGAGAAAAATGCCAAAAATTGAAGGTAATAGTTCAGGGTATTTTTTTGCTCAAAGATTTTTTTGTTTCAAAACTGAAAGATAAGATAGTCAAACACTTCTACACTTAAAATGATTATGGAAAATATATCAGAATGCTCTCAGTTACCGATACATACTCATTAAATACGATGCAAGGGAACAAAAAATATCTTTAAACTGACTTCCTTTAACAGCTTAATTATATGTCATAAAGACGACTGAACGTCATTTTCACACCAGATTTGTATTCAGTATGAAAAAGACTTCTTATAATTAGTTTTTATAGGAAATCTATTTTTATGAGAAAATTGCCAAAAACTGAAGGTAATTGTTCAGGGTAATTTTTTAGCTCAAAAAACTTTTTGTTTCAAAACTGAAAGATAAGATAGTCAAACACTTCGACACGTAAAATAATCATGGAAAATATATCACAATGCTCTCAGTTACCGATATATATTCATTAAATACGATGCAACGGAACAAAAAATATCTTTAAACTGACTTCCTTTAACAGCTGAATTAAATGTCATGAAGACGACTAAATGTCATTTTCACACCAGATTTGTATTCAGTATGAAAAAGACTTCTTATAATTAGTTTTTATAGGAAATCTATTTTTCTGAGAAAAATGCCAAAAACTGAAGGTAATAGTTCAGGGTAATTTTTTGCTCAAAAAAACTTTTTGTTTCAAAACCTAAAGATAAGATAGTGAAACACTTCTACACTTGAAATAATCATGGAAAATATATCATAATGGTCCCAGTTACCGATACATACTCATTAAATACGATGCAAGGAAACAAAAAATATCTTTAAATTGACTTCCTTTAACAGCTGAATTAAATGTCATGAAGACGACTAAATGTCATTTTCACACCAGATTTGTATTCAGTACGAAAAATACTTCTTATAATACGTTTTTAAAGGAAATCTATTTTTCTGAGAAAAATGCCAAAAATTGAAGGTAATAGTTCAGGGTATTTTTTTGCTCAAAAAAATTTTTGTTTCAAAATTGAAAGATAAGATATTGAAACACCTCTATACTCTAAATGATCATGGAAAATATATCACAATAGTTACCCATACATAACCAGTAAATACGATGAAAGGAGCAGATAATACTTAAAACTGAATTCATTTAACAGCTTAATTGAATGTTATCAAGACGACTAAGCGTCATTTTATCACCGGATTTGTAATCAGCAAGAAAAATACTTCTTATAATACGTTTTTAAAGGAAATCTATTAATATGAAAAAAATGCCAAAATTTGAAGGTAATAGTTCAGGGTATTTTTTAGCTCAAAAAACTTTTTGTTTCAAAACTGAAAGATAAGATAGTCAAACCCTTCTACACTTAACATAATCATGGAAAATATACCATAATGCTCTAAGTTACCGATACATGCTCATTAAATACGATGCAAGGGAACAAAAAATATCTTTAAATTGACTTCCTTTAACAGCTTAATTATATGTCATAAAGACGACTGAACGTTATTTTCACACCAGATTTGTATTCATTATGAAAAACCCTTCTTATAATACGTTTTTATAGGAAATCTATTTTTATGAAAAAAATGCCAAAAACTGAAGGTTCAGGGTATTTTTTTGCTCAAAAAACTTTTTGTTTCAAAACCTAAAGATAAGATAGTGAAACACTTCTACACTTGAAATAATCATGGAAAATATATCATAATGGTCCCAGTTACCGATACATACTCAGTAAATACGATGCAAGGGAACAAAAAATATCTTTAAATTGACTTCCTTTAACAGCTAAATTAAATATCATGAAGACGACTAAATGTCATTTTCACACCAGATTTGTATTCAGTACGAAAAATACTTCTTATAATTAGTTTTTATAGGAAATCTATTTTTCTGAGAAAAGTCACAAAAATTGAAGGTAATAGTTCAGGGTATTTTTTTCCTCAAAAAATTTTTTGTTTCAAAATTGAAAGATAAGATATTGAAACACCTCTATACTCTAAATGATCATGGAAAATATATCACAATGCTCTTAGTTACCGATACATACCCAGTAAATACGATGAAAGGATTGGAAAATATTTAAAATTGAATTCATTTAACAGCTTAATTGAATGTTATAAAGACGACTAAACGTCATTTTATCACCAGATTTGTAATCAGCAAGAAAAATACTTCTTATAATACGTTTTTAAAGGAAATCTATTTTTTTTTTTCAAAATTGAAAGATTAGATATTCAAACACCTCTATACTCTAAATGATCATGGAGAATATATCACAGTGCTCTTAGTTACTGATACGTACCCAGTAAATTCGATGAAAGGAGCAGAAAATATCTAAAATTGAATTTATTTAACAGGTCAATTGAATGTTATAAAGACGGTTAAGCGTTATTTTATCACTGGATTTGTAATCAGCAAGAAAAATACTTCTCATAATAAGGTTTTAAAGGAAATCTATTTTTATGAGAAAAATGCCAAAAATTGAAGGTAATAGTTCAGGGCATTTTTTTGCTCAAAAATTTTCTTTTTTTTTTTAAACTGAAAGATAAGACAGTCAAACACTTCGACACTTAAAATAATCGTGGAAAATATATCATAATGCCCTCAGTTACCGATACATACTCATTAAATACGATGCAAAGGAACAAAAAAAAAAATCTTTAAATTGACTTCCTTTAATAGCTTAATCAATTGCCATAAAGACGACTGAACGTCATTTTCACACCAGATTTGTATTTAGTATGAAAAATACTTCTTATAATACGTTTTTATAGGAAATCTATTTTTCTGAGAAAAATGCCAAAAATTGAAGGTAATAGTTCAGGGTATTTTTTTGCTCAAAAAACTTTTTGTTTGAAAACCTAAAAATAAGATAGTCAAACACTTGTACACTTGAAATAATCATGGAAAATATATCATAATGGTTCCAGTTACCGATACATACTCAGTAAATACGATGCAAGGTAACAAAAAATATCTTTAAATTGACTTCCTTTAACAGCTCAATTAAATGTCATGAAGACGACTAAATATCATTTTCACACCAGATTTGCATTCAGTACGAAAAATAATTCTTATAATTAGTTTTTATAGGAAATCTATTTTTCTGAGAAAAATGCCAAAAATTGATGGTAATAGTTCAGGGTATTTGTTTCCTCAAAAATTTTTTTTTTCAAAATTGAAAGATAAGATATTCAAACACCTCTATACTCTAAATGATCATGGAAAATATATCACAATGCTCTTAGTAACCGATACATACCCAGTAAATACGATGAAAAAAGTAAAAAATATTTAAAATTGAAGTCATTTAACAGCTTAATTGAATGTTATAAAGACGACTAAACGTCATTTTATCACCAGATTTGTAATCAGCAAGAAAAATACTTCTTATAATACGTTTTTAAAGGAAATCTATTTTTATGAAAAAAAATGCCAAAAATTGAAGGTAATAGTTCAGCGTATTTTTTAGCTGAAAAAACTTTTTGTTTCAAAATTGAAAGATAAGATAGTCAAACACTTCTACACTCAAAATAATCATGGAAAATATATCATAATGCTCTCAGTTACCGATACATACTCAGTAAATACGATGCAAGGGAACAAAAAATATCTTTAAACTGACTTCCTTTAACAGCTTAATTATATGTCATAAAGACGACTGAACGTCATTTTCACACAAGATTTGTATTCAGCATGAAAAATACTTCTTATAATACGTTTTTATAGGAAATCTATTTTTATGAAAAAAATGCCAAAAACTGAAGGTAATAGCTCAGAGTATTTTTTTGCTCAAAAAACTTTTTGTTTCAAAACCTAAAGATAAGATAGTGAAACACTTCTACACTGGAAATAATCATGGAAAATATATCATAATGGTCCCAGTTACCGATACATACTCAGTAAATACGATGCAAGGGAACAAAGTATCTTTAAATTGACTTCCTTTAACAGCTCAATTAAATGTCATGAAGACGACTAATTGTCATTTTCACACAAGATTTGTATTCAGTACGAAAAATACTTCTTATAATTAGTTTTTATAGGAAATCTATTTTTCTGAGAAAAATGCCAAAAATTGAAGGTAATAGTTCAGGGTATTTTTTTCCTCAAAAATGTTTTTGCTTCAAAATTGAAAGATAAGATATTGAAACACCTCTATACTCTAAATGATCATGGAAAATATATCAAAATGCTCTTAGTTACCGATACATACCCAGTAAATACGATGAAAGGATTAGAAAATATTTAAAATTGAATTCATTTAACAGCTTAATTGAATGTTATAAAGACGACTAAACGTCATTTTATCACCAGATTTGTAATCAGCAAGAAAAATACTTCTTATAATAAGGTTTTAAAGGAAATCTAATTTTATGAGAAAAATGCCAAAAATTGAAGGTATTTTTTTGCTCAAAAAATTTTTTGTTTCAAAACTGAAAGATAAGATAGTCAAACACTTCGACACTTAAAATAATCGTGGAAAATATATCATAATGCTCTCAGTTACCGATACATATTCATTAAATAAGATGCAAGGGAACAAAACATATCTTTAAACTGACTTCCTTTAACACCTTAATTATATATCATAAAGACGACTGAACGTCATTTTCACACCAGATTTGTATTCAGTATGAAAAATACTTCTTATAATTAGTTTTTATAGGAAACCTATTTTTCTGAGAAAAATGCCAAAAACTGAAGGTTCAGGGTATTTTTTTACTCGAAAAACTTTTTGTTTCAAAACCTAAAGATAAGATAGTGAAACACTTCTACACTGGAAATAATCATGGAAAATATATCATAATGGCCCCAGTTACCGATACATACTCAGTAAATACGATGCAAGAGAACAAAAAATATCTTTAAATAGACTTCCTTTAACAGCTCAATTAAATGTCATGAAGACGACTAAATGTCATTTTCACACCAGATTTGCATTCAGTACGAAAAATACTTCTTATAATTAGTTTTTATAGGAAATCTATTTTTATGAAAAAAATGCCAAAAATTGATGGTAATAGTTCAGGGTATTTTTTTGCTCAAAATTTTTTTTGTTTCAAAATTGAAAGATAAGATATTGAAACATCTCTATACTCTAAATGATCATGGAAAATATATCACAATGCTCTTAGTTACCGATATATACCCAGTAAATACGATGAAGGGAGTAGAAAATATTTAAATTGAATTCATTAACAGCTTAATTGAATGTTATAAAGACGACTAAATGTCATTTTATCACCAGATTTGTAATCAGCAAGAAAAATACTTCCTATAATACGTTTTTAAAGTAAATCTATTTTTATGAAAAAATGCCAAAAATTGAGGTAATAGTTCATGGTATCTTTTAGCTCAAAAGACTTTTTGCCTCAAAACTGAAAGATAAGATAGTCAAACACTTCTATACTCAAAATAATCCTGGAAAATATACCATAATGCTCTCAGTTACCGATACATACTCAGTAAATACGATACAAGGGAACAAAAAATATCTTTAAATTGACTTCATTTAACAGCTTAATCATATGTCATAAATACGATTGAACGTCATTTTCACACAAGATTTGTATTTAGTACGAAAAATACTTCATATAATTAGTTTTTAAAGGAAATCTATTTTTCTGAGAAAAATGCCAAAAATTGAAGGTAATAGTTCAGGGTATTTTTTTTCCTCATAAAATTTTTTGTTTCAAAATTGAAAGATAAGATATTCAAACACCTCTATACTTTAAATGATCATGGAGAATATATCACAATGGTCTTAGTTACTCATACATACCCAGTAAATACGATGAGAGTAGAAAATATTTAAAACTGAATTCATTTAACAGGTTAATTGAATGTTATAAAAACGACTTAACGTCATTTTATCACCAGATTTACAATCAGCAAGAAAAATACTTCTTATAATACGTTTTTAAAGGAAATCTATTTTTATGAAAAAAATGCCAAAAATTGAAGGTAATAGTTCAGGGTATTTTTTAGCTCAAAAAACTTTTTGTTTCAAAACTGAAAGATAAGATAGTCAAACACTTCTACACTCAAAATAATCATGGAAAATATATCATAATGCTCTCATTACCAACACATACTCAGTAAATACGATGCAAGGGAACAAAAAATATCTTTAAGTTGACTTCCTTTAACAGCTTAATTATATGCCATAAAGACGACTGAACGTCATTTTCACACAAGATTTGTATTTAGTATGTAAAATACTTCTTATAATTAGTTTTTAAAGGAAATCTATTTTTCTGAGAAAAATGCCAAAAATTGAAGGTAATAGTTCAGGGTATTTTTTTTCTCAAAAAATGTTTTGTTTCAAAATTTAAAGATAAGATATTCAAACACCTCTATACTCTAAATGATCACGGAAAATATATCACAATGCTCTTAGATACCGATACGTACCCAGTAAATACGATGAAAGGAGCAGAAAATATTTAAAATTAAATTCATTTAACAGCTTAATTGAATGTTATAAAGACGATTAAGCGTCATTTTATCACCAGATTTGTAATCAGCAAGAAAAATACTTCTTATGATAAGGTTTTAAAGGAAATCTATTTTTATGAGAAAAATGCCAAATTTGAAGGTAATAGTTCAGCGTATTTTTTTGCTCAAAAAATTTTTTGTTTCAAAACTGAAAGATAAGATAGTCAAACACTTCGACACTTAAAATAATCATGGAAAATATATCATAATGCTCTCAGTTACCGATACATACTCATTAAATACGATGCAAGGGAACAAAAAATATCTTTAAACGGACTTCCTTTAACAGCTTAATTATATGTCATAAAGACGACTGAACGTCATTTTCACACCAGATTTGTATTCAGTATGAAATAGACTTCTTATAATTAGTTTTTATAGGAAATCTATTTTTCTGAGAAAAATGCCAAAAACTGAAGGTAATAGTTCAGGGTATTTTTTTGCTGAAATAACTTTTTGTTTCAAAACCTAAAGATAAGATAGTGAAACACTTGTACACTTGAAATAATCATGGAAAATATATCATAATGGTCCCAGTTACCGATACATACTCAGTAAATACGATGCAAGGGAATAAAAAATATCTTTAAATTGACTTCCCTTAACAGCTGAATTAAATGTCATGAAGACGACTGAATGTCATTTTCACACCAGATTTGTATTCAGTACGAAAAATACTTCTTATAATCCGTTTTTATAGGAAATCTATTTTTCTGAGAAAACTGCCAAAAATTGAAGGTAATAGTTCAGGGTATTTTTTTCCTCAAAAAATTTTTTGTTTCAAAATTGAAAGATAGGATAGTCAAACACTTCTATACTCTAAATGATCATGGAAAATATATCACAATGCTCTTAGTTACCCATAACTACGATGAAAGGAGTAGAAAATATTTAAAATTGAATTCATTTAACAGCTTAATTGAATGTTATAAAGACGACTAAACGTCATTTTATCACCAGATTTGTAATCAGTAAGAATAATACTTCTAATAATACGTTTTTAAAGGAAATCTATTTTTATGAAAAAAATGCCAAAAATTGAAGGTAATAGTTCAGGGTATTTTTTTTTTTTTAGCTCAAATAACTTTTTGTTTCAAAACTGAAAGATAAGATAGTCAAACACTTCTGCACTCAAAATAATCATGGAAAATGTATCATAATGCTCTCAGTTACCGATACATACTCAGTAAATACGATGCAAGGGAACAAAAATTATCTTTAAAGTGACTTCCTTTAACAGCTTAATTATATGTCATAAAGACGATTGAACGTCATTTTCACACAAGATTTGTACTTAGTATTAAAAATACTTCTTATAATTAGTTTTTAAAGGAAATCTATTTTTCTGAGAAAAATGCCAAAAATTGAAGGTAATAGTTCAGGGTATTTTTTAGCTCAAAAAACTTTTTGTTTCAAAACTGAAAGATAAGATAGTCAAACACTTCTACACTTAAAATAATCATGGAAAATATATCATAATGCTCTAAGTTACCGATACATACTCAGTAAATACGATATAAGGGAACAAAAAATATCTTTCAATTGACTTCATCTCAGAGCTTCATTAAATGTCACGAAGACGACTAAACGTTATTCTAACATCAGATTTGTTTGTAGTATGAAAAATACTTCTTATAATGAGTTATTAAAGGAAATCTTTTTTTCTGAGAAAAATACCAAAAATTGGAGGTAATAGTTACAGTGGCGTATCTAGAGTATGGCAGGTAGAGCAGGTGCCCTTGGGTGCCACTTGAAGGGGGGCGCCACTCATCAGCTTTGTTTTTTGACATATGTTAACCGATTACCATTTCTAACGGTTTGGTTTTTTGTGAGATAAAAAATAAACTCGCCTACTTTTCAACTATAGTACTACTTTGCTACTATCAGTTGCATTACCACTTCACCATTACAATGTTGATCAATTAAATCTTTAATGGTTTATATAAATTTAAGGTTTGGCCTAACTCTTGAACAGTTTATTATTACACTATACATTTTCATACACATCCACTGTATGTACATCTTTAATCAAGCCAGGGCAGCAATGTCAGTGCTTGCCATAGGCGCTATTTCCCTTAGATACGCCCCTGGCTGCAAAGAATGTGAGACTAAACGTAAATCAAATCGATTACCGCATGTACCGTGGTTACAAGGCAAGCTAAGCAACTACTTTATAACTACGGGCATTTCCTAAGGTGCTATAATCTGTTCACTCTAGCAACACTAGCCACACATGGGACGCGCCCTTGCGCATAACGCTTCCACTTCATCAACGGCCCGGAAGAGTGTGAGAAGATTCAGTCGACCTGAAAGCCTTCATCACAGACGGATGAACAGAATTTCTGCTTCCTTCAATCTCGCTTCCTCTTATATTTACCCCCAGGCAACGTCCGACTCCGTTTAAACCGATCGGAACAACAGTGCACATCAATACACATACTTCTGAGTATATCTTATTCTTCCGACGGAGGTATGGAGTGGTGCCATTAAAGACTAATACAGTCTAGCGGCACAAAGTGCCCCAGTCTCGCCTTTGTTCAGCACGGCAGCTACAAAATGCAAATCGACTCCGGGAGTCAACAACCTTTACTCATTGAACAGCTGTGTTTACGTAAGGTAGTCAGTCTTCCGGACTGACCATTCTTCATCAAGACGAGGGGTTCGCCTTGGATATTTTGACCACGAGAAAATACACAAAATTGTTGTTCATGGTTTAGTTTAGGTCCGTAATCTCTTCCCCCCCCCCGTCCGACGACGCCTAGTCAACACGGCGCGGAAGATAGCGTCGGTGTGGCGGGCGCGCGTGGCTACTACTACTACTATTGTGGCGCCTCCTCCTACCAGCACACACTTCCGGTGAGCTCCACATACCGGAAGTGGTGGAGACCAATTTCAGTTATCTCCCCGTGGGTGATGCTGCCGGATGTCCAGTTCCAAAATTATTCAAATTTTTGGTTTAGTTTCACTCTTCTTCGGTGTCTTTACATACGCAAAAAAGGAATATATGAGATGAGATATTTATGATAATGATATGATTAACACAACCAAGAGGTACATGACAGCGATGTTGCTGGCTACCGTTGCCGATTTCATGTTATGTGACCACGGTACATCACGGTCCACAAACTGGAACACCATACAATGATCTTGTTATAAATCGGAACTTGAAGGTACAGTCTTCCAAAAGATTCTGTTTACTCTATGTTTGAGGAAAGCTGGTGAGCACGTAGTGCTTTGGGTGTATGAAAAAACCCACAGAATTGGCTATCTATACCGTAAAGGTAGGGAGCTCTACATAAAGGAAGCCCCCATCTCTAGTATGCAAATGAGTTTGTCTACAATGTGTTCACTTTGGTTCTCCTAACAGCTGAATGGGTCACTCCTTTACGCCCGTCCTCGGTCTGTGGACACAGTGACAAAGCTGCCAGACGCACAAGGACTTATTTCCAAACACAACTGTTGATAATTCATCCACTTCCCTGATAGGAGAGAAACTGCTGGCTGCTTGGGTGAAATATCTGTGGGGAAACATATCATTGTTCTGCGGGAAAGCTGTGCCAGCAATGTGGGAAGTATGGAGAGGGAAAATGGCGGGTTGAATGGTTACACCACTGAACAATGCCATCTGCCGTTCATGAAGCGGTGACGGGAGAGAGGGAGTTGTTTTTAGGGAAGGTGTGTTGGTCAGGGAGGAGGCACTGGTGGTAGTGAGAAATGGAGCGGTGGTGGTTACGGAGTGTTTGGTAGCCAGGGTCGGAGGGAGTGGTGGCCAGGATGAGAAAGTGAGGTATCCCTCTACAGGAGCGAGCAGACGAGGGACTGAATCTCTTTAAGTGACTTTCCAAAAGAAGGAATTGAAGAGGGAGCCATACGAGGATCCCTTTCCTTGAAAGCTGTCGTCTACTCTTGACGTTACCTCGCTCACACAGGATATACAC
The DNA here is from genome assembly GCF_036320965.1 of Panulirus ornatus. Classification (NCBI taxonomy): domain Eukaryota; kingdom Metazoa; phylum Arthropoda; class Malacostraca; order Decapoda; family Palinuridae; genus Panulirus; species Panulirus ornatus. Next base: position 6,646,614 of record NC_092231.1, read on the forward strand.
AACAGTGCCTTGCTCGAAAACAAAACCTCTCTTGACAACAATACATACTGTATAATCTCAGGTCTAATGATTTTCTTCAACCAAACTAACGACGATACACACTAAGGAAGTACTTATATATATATATATATATATATATATATATATATATATATATATATATATATATATATATATATATATGTATATATATATAATGAGTAACCAGCTCTCCCCATGTCACCTACAACACACATCACAAGGCATTTTCATACGCGTTCCATTTCACATCCTTTAAGTTCGTTATCATTTACCATGTTGTGTGTGGAAGCCATCAGGACATAAATCTTTCTAAGGGTTGGAGGAGTATCGATGAAAATTTCATGGAATGGTAGAACAAGTGTCTTGTCTGAAAAATGTTCATGAAAACTTCACTGAATAATGTATTTTTCTGCCATCAAGTGGGCGTCTAGGAAGGTTCGCCCGGTAGGGTTAGGCTGCTGGCAAAAAAGAATTTAGTTTAACGCCCATTTTATTTTTCCTTTTATTTTATTACCCTTCATACTTTTTTTTTTTTATACAGGAAGGGGTCAATTATCTTGTTTCTACCGTATATGTAGATTAACCGAACTAACATATTCAAGGAAAGTTCTTGAAATCATCAAAAGGTTCTTATGTTGGTGAAAGTTCGAAAGAATGGCTTTTCATTTGAGTTGAAACGTATCTATTTAGTCTCAATCTTTTCTTTGAAATCTAAGTCCTTTTTCATGGACCTCCGAACAGAAAACCGTAGGAATTTTTAGGAATGTTGCAATTTATCTCGTATATGATGTATTAATCCACAGATGAATTCTGGGAAATCAAATTGACAAAAGAAATCTTACAACAGGTTTCCCCAAATCATAACAAAAATCAAATCGCTTTAAACAATCTTAAAAGAATAATGAAAAGAAATACAAATAAAATTTTTTACGGCAAAGACATAAGATGGAATCGCGTATCTTTATGTTATACAGAATGGCTATAACTAAAAGGATGACCGCAGCATTTTTTTGTGTGTGGGTTGGCTTATTATTACAGAGTCCTGGGGGCCGCCAGCGGAGCAGAAGCCTAGGACTTAAAGAAAAAAAAAAGTGACCCATAGGAAAGTAAACGGCGGATTCCTGGCGCGAGTGATAACACAGACACCATTTTTTTCTTTTAAGTTTAAGTAAAGATGAAAAGAAAAAAATAATAGTAGAAAGAAATGGGGAAAAAAAAGGGAGGGAGAGTAATTCAAACTTTTCAATACTTAACACCAAAAAAATATCTACTATAACGTAATTATCAACAAGAGTAACGTAATTATTCATTTCTAATGGTGGATCATTCCATTAAGTCGAATACAACCGATTTCTGCGATTCTATCACATGACCAGCCGAACCCCCCCCAGGCCAAAGTACGGTCGTGCGCGCACGGAAGGGCGAATAAAGAAATTCTCCCAATCTTGACAACAAACTTGGAATATATTCATAATACGTCCATAAGAGGCTGGAGATATATACATCCTCAAGAGGCTGGATATACATACATCCACAGGAGGCTGGATATAGGTGGAGCTGTGAATGCCTTTCTGGACTGCCAAGTGGAGTGACGGGTTTTTACGGACTGAAGAATTTAAGGAAAGATTTCCTAAATGGTTCGTCTGATTTGGTGATCAAGAATATATATATATATATGTGTGTGTGTGTGTGTGTGTGTGTGTGTGTGTGTGTTAAAGGCCATTTCATCGTCTATTTGAAAGAATAAAATCAAGTCTCCAGGAAGTATCGTGTTATCTTCATATAAATCAATGCACGAGTTCTGAAATATTTGAGAATTCACGCAGCTTTACTAGAAAAAAAAAAATATATATATATATATATTTACATTTACATCAGTTGTCAATTTCGGTTTAAGCACTCACGACATCGAACCACCATATTTACTTACAACAGTCCTAAATATGGCTGGCCATGCCTTATGTTGGTGTCAACATAAACAACAAATATACACAGATAAAGATACTGATTATGTCACAGACATTTCGTTGTCAATTATCCATATGTGTAACACCCACTTGTAAATTGTTCGTGGGATGCAGAAGTCATTCTAATTACTATAATTTAAACTACTTACAAACTTTCCCCCTAATATACATTCCAGACGCCTCCCTCCTGCCTCCTGGTCGTTTTAAGACCAGAACGACCAACCAATCCCCAGCTCTGTCCTCACAGAGCGAGCCTCCAAGGCACAATAATATATGGGCTTTCATCTGAGCCACCGGTGCATCTGTTCCCGGTGTGGGCTGGTTTTCTCCCCTTCACAGTAACCGCTCACCAATCATCCCTCCCAGTCACAGGAGAGCCCATAAATATAGGCATGAGAGAGAGAGAGAGAGAGAGAGAGAGAGAGAGAGAGAGAGAGAGAGAGAGAGAGAGAGAGAAAAGAGAGAGCAGTACTTGAAGTTTGTAAACAAGCCATACCCTTAGACTCATTCACAAAGTTCTGAGAACCAAGAATATCAAAATATTTGGTGTATTCAAACTGTAAATGAGAAAGTGTCATTCACTCCATAAAAACAAGTTTTAACCAGGATATTCAACACATTGCTGTCTCTCTCTCTCTCTCTCATAGATATCATACTGGCGACCTAATAAACAGCAGAGCATCATTAAAACAACTTTCTATTTGATGACGGAAATTACAATCCAAAGTGTTCAATTATTATTAGTTTTCACGCAGAAACCAACGATAATGGTGTTAGTCCTCTGAAAACTGAAGACATTTTGCACTTAATCTCCAAAGTCAAATCAGTCGAAGTCAAGTCAGAACTTTATTGAAACCTTGTTCGCAGTCGAGATTTTTTATAAATTCCCCAGTCACTGTAGTCTCAAAGTATCACTTGTCATGACAGTAGCTTGAAAAAGGTATCATCCACCCTTTTGAGGTTTCTTATCCTGTACGTCTGACGTACTGACAACGATTTTGTCTTTTATGATCTGCACATCTTGATGCTTATTAAACCCAGCACCACCCGTACCAAGAACTCAATCTTTATTCTATAATCAATACTTTTTTTTTTTTAAATAATTACTGAAAATCTAAACCTATGTATAAACTATTCTTAAACAGTCTAGCTCTTAAGTCCTAAAAAGAAAAATATACTGTGCATATTCACACGTACAGCAAAACACAGCAGTGCGAAATTTCAACTCGTTCTCTTCAAATACACGTACCTGGCAGCCTAGTCTTCCGGACTGACCAAACATATCGTCGTAACATCAACATTCAATAATCCCCTTTACTTTCGCTGATAGAATAAAGAGTATTAAATGTACATGACAGGCAATCATCAAGCAAACATATAAATACCATCATCAACTATCATCAGCCACATATCAACATTAAAAAACCTAATGACATATAATCTATCGCAACCTCTGATATTGTACTCAAAAGAGAAATCTGGTTAATCAAAGCATCGCAGCGAGTATTTAACTCTCTCTCTCTCTCTCTCTCTCTCTCTCTGCCAACGCTGTACGTGACGTCATTGTTCATCAGATCGACAAGATACGGGTGACGGCAAAGCTAGAACATACTGTAAAGTTCCCTCGGACGCTGCCATGCCGCGCGCAGCACGGCATCGCTAACCGCAATATTCGCCACAGCCCCTCCTCCCTCTTCAGCCTGTTCCGTGGTGCTGAGTCCTTATGCAAACCCTTGAGCACGGGGGATATGACCTCTGGGTATGATGACCTTAGGTCATTATGGGTCATATCAAGAGAGGCCAGGCCATCATATCGAACGAGATTAACAATAATTTTCCATCAGTGTATATGTGTACACAAAGAAGTAAATATAAGAAGTAAATATAAATACTGGTAACTATTGAAAACATCACTGTCATTCGTGATGTCAAGGTGAAAGACGAATTTATTCGCCCTATGTTTTCATAATTTAGAAAAGTATAAGAAAGCTAACAAGAGGATGAGGTGAACATGCACTGTCCGGACCCCTCCGTTCTACTTAAAGCCTAACTTAAATATTCTAACCCCAGCCAAATACATTGCACTCCGCAGATTTTCCCCTTCTCCAAAACAACGTATTTTTTTTTCTTTAATTCTCTCCGTACACCTTTTTTTTTTTTTTTTAAGGTGGACTTGAGGCCTTGTATAGATAGCGGAGGAGCCCTCGACGAGAGAGAGAGAGAGAGAGAGAGAGAGAGAGAGAGAGAGAGAGAGAGAGAGAGAGAGAGAGGTCATGACCGCTTGACCATACCATGAGCAGCTGCAGCAGCTTGTTTACCCAAGCAAGCAATGCTCGGTAGCCGAGGCTTAAATAAAAGGCTCCGTTGCAACCAAACACTTCAAGCGAATGTGTAATTCAACCTGTAATCTTCAATGTAATTCAGGATATTCGTGTTATGAGGTCCAACTGTGCTCAAATGCTTATACAGGCCGTCTCATGGTAATTCTGAAGACGTAGGTGTAGTAGGAATTTCGTAAAGAGATTATTTCCACTTGATTTCCCCTGAGCACGGCTGTACGAACCCATGGGTTATGATGGTGTGAACTACTATAACCAGGCCATTAAAGGTTCAAACGCCAGGCCATCGTTAACCTGAAGGTTTGTACTCTCGAACCCCTTGTTCAAAATTACTTGGGCCAAATTCATTTTATCCTGCAATTGCCCCCTCCGCTTCAAAAGCCCTCCCTGTCCATCCTACTCCAGGTAAGGTTGGAGAACTTTGATACAAAATCATGCATATCTACCAGGTGTTCTGCTCCGTGAATCAAATCTTACCAATTTCAACATCACAACAATAATGAACAGTACACGCGCGCCCTTAACTAACACGTTACGCTACGTGACTACATACGCTGGTGCATAAACGTGACAACGTATGACTAAGACGTGTTCACTTGACAAGCAGGTGTACAAACGTTACAGTACGACAGCCAGGTGTCTAAAATCTCTTTAAATTGATTACACACGTGCCATGACAAGAAACAGTTCATAGAGTTTCACTCAACACCAGTGTGCACGATTTAACCCAGGTGGCAAGCATACTTCAGCATGTGGCATGAGACAGCGAAGACCTACTCTAAGCACGAGACAGCAGAGGCATGCGCTTGCACGTGGTAGGAGATCGTTATGAGGAATGCGGCGTCGTGTGCACGTGGTTGGGGGACACTAACCTCACAGTCAGCCGACCGTACACACACACCACTGAAGGTCGTATGCATTTCCCTCCAGCCGTCGTACTTTTCCCAGATCTTACCGTACCCGAGACAGCTCCCAGTAATTCGCCACTATCTTCAACCTTTATTCAATATATCTAAGAACTATAATCATAACCAATGACATGTATGCATCCCAGCATATAAGTCTTGGCAATGTATATATTTATCTTGCGACCACAAATCCCAAAGACGATGGTAGAAAACGAGTCAACGCCCGCAGGGACGGGCCCCGAGGCTACTACTACCCCTCACCAACCCGTTGAATCCGCCAGTGAGCCGCCAGCCTCTGTGGACAGCAGGTGTGACCGTCAAAGCCGTGCTCTCTGCCAGCCAGAGCTGGGTCAACCATGCTTTGTAATCCAGGAAATTACGAACCCTTTGTTATAACCTAATTTTTTAATCACCTGCCCACCGGCATGTGACAGAGACCCGTTGTAACCTCGATAATCCTTGAGCGATAACGTTCAAACAATAAACATCAACAGGACGAAAAAGATCACCTGTTGCTCATAGGAAACATCAAAAAACTACACACACACACACACACACACACACACACAATGGGCCATACATGTACTACATCTTTACTAAATAATGTTTTAAATAATATACCATTATTACATAACTGTCACTGAAGGACAGATGACAGCAATGATATACGTAAAGAGAAGAGACAAAACAGTTACTCTTCCTCCGTCGTAAACCACTTTCGCGCCCTCAATTCCAGAATTCTTTCCAGACTTTTCGTTTTACTAAAATTCACGAGTCCTAAATAAAAATCGTTTTGGAACACACCCTTTCTTGTACATATATTGAATACAAGGGGAATACCTAGTTTATGCATGCGTGTTAATTCACTGGTTTATCTTAAAGATAATATTAAACTAACGATTCATTTCATACAGATGATTTCTTTAGACGTGTAAAGGAGTAAGTTTCCCATGGTAACACCAGCGCGTAAAGTGAGAGTTGGTCTTAAAAGCCAGGGAAAACTAAGGTAAAATTAATATATGGAAAACACACACGACCTAGCATACCTTAGATAACATTAGAAGAGAGTTTATTATTATTTTTGGTACGAGATGAATTATCGTACACTCCTGTCCAATGTACAGGCGGTGGCGCAAAAGCTTATATGTAAACACACAGCACAAAAAAACCTGACACTTGGACCTCAATGGATGGAATACATTTGAAGCTACAGCTTGAAGAAAGTTAACCAAGATTACGCAATGATCAATGGCTACTTTACGTATCAATATATAGAAAAACTATTTACAATAAGCAAGTAGCCAACCATTTTGAACTAAATATGTTTACTTCACGTGCAAGCGTCGTCTATACTGCAGAACTTGGAAAATATGAAAGCATTATTTCACCAATATTCAAATGAGAACCCTGAAAACAGATTTTCCTCTCAAAGATACTTTTTTTCAAGTCACATTAACACGAAATATTGTACGGTAATTTTCCATGCAGTAAAAAAAAAAAATAATCCCCATCTGGCACACAGAAACCATTCAATTACATTGTTACAAACCGTAATGACGAGAGAAAAATATCCAGTCACCATCTGCCGTTACAGAGAGCCAGTATGGTTACGACCCTTCAGTATGACCCAAAGGTCAAGCCATCGTATATGTTCATGGGTCATAACGTCTTGTTCGAGGGTCGTACGTACGTACTGTTGTGGGCTTATGAGCTTAACTTCCCGACGTGTTCAAGGCGAATTCTCAAAGACTTGATGGCAAATGTACTGTAATACACCTCGGGCGCTCTGAAGGCCTTCTCTATTAAGGTGGGTTCGGGTGGAAAAATCTGTCCTGACTTCGTCATAGTCGATGAAAAATGATTAACATTGTAGAATTTGTAGTTAAGGCCACGTTAGGCATGGCTACAGCGAGGCTTCCAAGTCGACGCATGCGCTTTCAGTAGTTCCTTTTATATTTCATGAAATAAAATGCTGACTGATATTATCTTACCCTAAGTTATCATTTTCAAAAAACATCAGAATATTATAACGTGATCATTTCAATATGTATAGGATTACCTTTTTTTCATTGAGTAATTTAATGGATTACCTTTTCTAATTAATAGTATACTCGTTAAACTTCTATTTCGTTAATGTATTGACAATAAACATTCCTATCGCACGAAGAACAACATAACATTAACGATAACATAACATTAACGAGGGAACAAGAACTTATTTCTTGATGTACGATGGCACGATCTTTTCACAGTCGTATTATTATTATTATTATGCTCTTCCTGTAAACCAACTTCAACAACCCTGGTTGGCTGGGCTGGTCATATGGGCTTTATAGCTAAAGCCTTTTACCTGCCAGACTATCAACGTCAAGTTCAAAGCCACCAAAGGAAAATAAAAATTGTAAAAAAAAAACCTTCGTCAGGCGTTTGTTCAAAGCTCGCGTAGCTGCTGTGAGTCCCTGACGGTGCAGCTGCGGTACGATAATGGCGCAAAAGCACCAACGATATATCCCCTCTCTTTCGCCCGGATGTACCCGAGCCAATCACAGAGGAGAACTATCAGCTTGTACCCGGGCATTATTAGGGTTACGTCACGCCTGCCCGCCCGTCCGCCATTCACTCGTAAGAATGTTAATATCACCGTCATTTTCATTCTTGCGAAACACCGTTCTCATTCCGATGTAGAAGAGTCAGTTTCGACATAGGCTGCTGCCGCTAGAGGTAGCTACGACTGGCTAAAATTTACTAGGCTTTTATAACCTTTCGTGTGAGTGTGTGTGTGTGTGTGTGTGTGTGTGTGTGTGTGTGTGTATATATATATATATATATATATATATATATATATATATATATATATATATATATATATGAAAAGTTATTAAAGCTTAGTTTATATACATGAAAAGTTGTAAAAGCTTGGTCTGTTCTGATTGCCAAAGTAACCTTATCTAACGTTCTAACCGGATCCGAGCAATTTCACACAAAGCCAACTTAAATTACCCAGACCTACTTAATGCAACAGAGCCAACCTAACTTACCCAGACCCAACTTAATGCTACACAGAGCCAACCTAACTTACCCAGACCCAACGTACTGCTACACAGAGCCAACCTAACCTACCCAGACCCAACTTAATGCAACACAGAGCCAGCCTAACTTACCCAGACCCAACGTAATGCAACAGAGCCAACCTAACTTACCCAGACCCAACGTAATGCAACAGAGCCAACCTAACTTACCCAGACCCAACTTAATGCCACACAAAGCCAACCTAACTTACCCAGACCCAACGTAATGCTACACAGAGCCAACCTAACTTACCCAGACCCAACTTAATGCTACACAGAGCCAACCTAACTTACCCAGACCCAACGTACTGCTACACAGAGCCAACCTAACTTACCCAGACCCAACGTACTGCTACACAGAGCCAACCTAACTTACCCAGACCCAAAGACCTTACCCACACTACGCACAGCCAACTTAAACCTCAAATCAAACCCAGCCCAAATGACATAGCTCCGACCTCATTTATCCAACCCCGTCTTGACTTACACACGCCGTGGAGTACATGATCGCTGAGCCCAGGGTGTGTGTGTGTGTGTGTGTGTGTGTGTGTGTGTGTGTGTGTGTGTGCAATGCTAAACATGCGCTGGTGTTTTGGCAAGTCACGCTTTATCGAAGTGGCCACTCTTTTTTTTTTTTTGCAGTGTGGGTGATTACCCACGGGACGTCTTTAACGAGGTGTGTTTCTCACGGTGTACTGGCTGTCGTGGTCAGTGTAGTGGGTTCAAAAGGGGTCGTCCACCCACACTCTGGGGAGGGGTTTACACCCTTCACCACCAGAACACACACACGAGACACCAATTAACGTGCCGGCACGACCTCTCGAGTACGATGGTTAGGTTACGATCCTCAACGGTCGTTACCGTCGTGCTCAAAGATCGTACCTTCGTTCTCAAGGACCCTAACGTCGTACTCAAGGATCGCACTGTCGTACTCAAGAAGCGCACTGTCGTACTCAAGGATCGCACTGTCGTACTCAAGGATCACACTGTCGTACTCAAGGACCGCACCATCGTACTCAAGGATCGCACTGTCGTACTCAAGGATCACACTGTCGTACTCAAGGAAAGCAGTATCGTACTCAAGGATCGCACTGTCGTACACAAGGATCGCACTGTCGTACTCAAGGACCACACCATCGTACTCAAGGATCGCACTGTCGTACTCAAGGACCACACCATCGTACTCAAGGATCGCACTGTCGTACTCAAGGACCACACCGTCGTACTCAAGGATCGCACTGTCGTACTCAAGGACCACACCGTCGTACTCAAGGATCGCACCATCGTACTCAAGGATCGCACTGTCGTACTCAAGGACCACACCGTCGTACTCAAGGATCGCACTGTCGTACTCAAGGATCACACCATCGTACTCAAGGATCGCACTGTCGTACTCAAGGACCACACCGTCGTACTCAAGGATCGCACTGTCGTACTCAAGGACCACACCGTCGTACTCAAGGACCACACCATCGTACTCAAGGATCGCACTGTCGTACTCAAGGATCGCACTGTCGTACTCAAGGATCACACTGTCGTACTCAAGGATCGCACCATCGTACTCAAGGATCACACTGTCGTACTCAAGGATCACACTGTCGTACTCAAGGACCACACCATCGTACTCAAGGATCGCACTGTCGTACTCAAGGACCACACCATCGTACTCAAGGATCGCACTGTCGTACTCAAGGATCACACTGTCGTACTCAAGGATCGCACTGTCGTACTCAAGGACCACACCGTCGTGCTCAAGGATCACACTGTCGTACTCAAGGACCACACCGTCGTACTCAAGGATCGCACTGTCGTACTCAAGGAAAGCAGTATCGTACTCAAGAATGGAATTGTCGTTCTCAAGGATCGCACCGTCGTACTCAAGGATCGCACCGTCGTGCTCAAGGATCGCACTGTCGTACTCAAGGAAAGCAGTATCGTACTCAAGAATGGAATTGTCGTTCTCAAGGATCGTACCGTCGTACTCAAGGATCGTACCGTCGTGCTCAAGGATCGCACTGTCGTACTCAAGGAAAGCAGTATCGTACTCAAGAATGGAATTGTCGTTCTCAAGGATCGTACCGTCGTACTCAAGGATCGTACCGTCGTACTCAAGGATCACACTGTCGTACTCAAGGAAAGCAGTATCGTACTCAAGAATGGAATTGTCGTTCTCAAGGATCGTACCGTCGTACTCAAGGATCACACTGTCGTACTCAAGGAAAGCAGTATCGTACTCAAGAATGGAATTGTCGTTCTCAAGGATCGTACCGTCGTACTCAAGGATCGCACTGTCGTACTCAAGGAAAGCAGTATCGTACTCAAGAATGGAATTGTCGTTCTCAAGGATCGTACCGTCGTGCTCCCGGGATCCAATCAGAACCTTACTCATGGTATGATTCTAACCAAGCGTGCCATTTTCTCCCACCCCCAATCTCCTCCACACTCGTGTTCATCAGAGTAATTCCACTCATCAGTGGCGCCCTGATTGACAAGGGTGGCCGGTGATGTGCCAATCAGACCTTCATCGCCAGGAATGCATCATCTTGACTATGTAATACTGGGCGAGCTACGACACGTCACGTCATTGCTATGCGGCCGACGCCACCTCTGTCTTCTCCCTTCCACCGCTATGCTTTGGAACTCTCTACCTTTCCCATGTCTTTTACATCATCAACGCTCCCGACCCTTTCTGTAACGTTATGACTACGACACTTTCCCTGTCCCTCTCTTGATCAAGGTTGGTGTGGTAGTGACCTCTTAAGTACAATGAGGGACCTGGCTTCTGACCTGACCCCCCTGAGGGTAAGGTCAAAAAGGTCGGTCCATTATGTCCAAGAACCATACTCGTTCTCTCCAAGGGCTTCAGTTTAACACAAGGAACACAACCTTTGACCTCTTGTGAGCTTTAAGGCTATAGAAACAGTTCTCTGTTATCCATTTTTCATCTTTGCCATAAAAAAAAAACTTTCTCGAAGACAAAACGAAAGGCTAGGAGACTCATGCCTAGCACGTCGCACCTAGCATCATCCCAACACTAACATATCCCAAGGACACCCAAAATAGCCTAGCAAGTTCCACCAATCTCAGCTATCCTTATCCCAAGCCTAGCATGTCCCAATGTGTCCCAGTTGTCTTAATCGCCTTCTTCCTCCATCCCATCCCCTTCTCCCACTCCTCGTGCCTTCTTCTACTTCTTCCTCCTCTTCCCGTCCCAGCAAGCAGGAGGTGTCTGGTGGGGCGGTTGGTGAACGATCCACTAAACCAGGTTAGTCGGGTATGGGAGGTGAGGGGGAAGACGCAGCCATCAAAACCGTTAATTGATATGGCGGCCTCTCCGGCAGACACAGATGTGTCGCCACGCAGGAGGCTCGTGGGAGAGGAAACTCTCTCTCTCTCTCTCTCTCTCTCTCTCTCTCTCTCTCTCTCTCTCTCTCTCTCTCTCTCTCTCTCTCTCTCCAAAAAAAAATTACGATCTGCGGAATCATCATCATACGTCGATAGCGTAACCCCTCTCAGAAGCACGGCGGGGCACGACCCCTCTGAACGTAATGGTGTAACACCACCACACCACACCTACACCTGACACCCCCTCCGTCCCTCATGCAGGAGGACGCGACCGTGCAACCCTTCGGGGCGCGAGATCACCAACCATGGCCAGAGACCAATACCATCATCATGGACGGTGCGTTCTTACGAATATACGACTTTAGGTAATGATTCTCAACTCTTATGAGGCGAGGAGGTACTGAGGGCTGTTGCTCCTCCTTACTACGGTTAACACTTCGTCAGCCACTCCTGCAGCACGTACATGCACGGTGAATCGACTTCATCCACCACAACTACTACTTCTTGTAGACCAAAGGGCGACAACTGGGATATTTTCTACAACAGGCGACCTCCGGGGAGAAACAAAACCAATCGAGACTTGGTGCTGCTATTTCAAATCAAATGATCTATGGCCCAACGCGAGGTAACACCATACTGAACTTAGTGCAGACTGGAGGCAGAGATGTGACCTTCCTTTCGCAAGGCCGGGGTTAATAATGTTTGGAGACACTGAGTGTAATGTGATTCATTGTAAATTTCCGCTCTGACTCTACACATGACGCATAACTAAATCTTTTAAGATTACCTAATCAATGAGTCTGGATACCAGCAATACAGACTGCGTCAAACTTTTTTGACGTAAACACACATGAAAAGACTTTTAGACAGGGTCTCACCAAAGTATCAAACAAAGGAAGCGCCTACAGCGAATCGAATTCATTTACACAAATCAAGTCGGTGCGTTTAAAAGACATGACAAATGGACTCCAAATGTAAACAGATTTTAAAATAATTCCTAAGTTCGACAGCTCACAATATCTTCGCGTGGAGGGACGGTGAGTGACCAGTAATAACGGTAAGAAGTTTAAAAGGAAGATGTTATACAATGTAATACATTTATTCATTTTTTTCTTTCAAGTCTATCAACAATCTTTTTGTCACGTCAAAGACGATCAATCCGTCTAAATCATGGCTAGACAATTACTTCAATGAAATTAAATCATCGTTAGTTTGTTCAGTAAGTAAACGTAAGATGCATTGTTTTTTTCTTCGTAGTTGAGCCATTCTGTACAGATAGATTCCCTGCCTGCCGATATCATAACAATATATTTTCCATTCTCATTCTCCCGCACATGAAAAAAAATCCAACAGCACACACAACCTATACAGCATGCATCTGAACGAATATGTTAGCTAATGTTTCGGGATTCTTTCTTTATTTATATATATTAGGAACTGAATTCATTTACTGTCCTCTAGCAGATAACCTTGTCATAAAACCATCTGGTGTATCAAAACAAGCAGGGTAACTTCTAGAGTCCATTCCCGTTTCGTGCTTATTATCTGCGACTCGAACGCGGCACCAATCACGCGTTCTGCGGGACGTCCAGCCAGCCAGAGCCTTGCACACTCCCCCCCAGAACACCACCTCTCTGCCCCCCCCCCGCCCCCCACTCCGCGTCATTATCCACCGTGCCGCTAGAGCGCCGCCCGCCCCCCATGGGTGCACGGGTGAGGTCCAGCTGCCGCTGCTCCAGCGTGTGTCGGATGCCGAGCGTGACCAAAGGACCGTGAGTGTGTAAACAGCTTCGAGGAGTAGCGAGCGAGGCCGGCCCTACTTCTCATCAGCCACCCGTGCACTGGACCAGATGGGGACGAGGAAAACCCCCTCCAGCAGGTGGAACCCAGTTCAGAAGTGGCCCCGTCGGGGAAGGTGGTCCAGCATAGATGATGATGATGGACCAGTTAAAAAACCACGGAGCAAATGGACCAGATAAAGAGAGAGAGGGACAGTTCATTTTCTGAGAATTTGGGCTGCTCCTTTCAGCAACTCTGTCACGTGATGAAGCTGTCATACTCGAGCTGTGTGTCTGTGTGTGTGTGAGTGTGGTGTGTGTGTGTGTTGTGTGTGTGTGTCTACTGTGAACACCTATCACGAACCACACAGTCAGTAGCCGTCCGTCACCATCTACTTCACCAAACCTTATCACAACACCGGGGAAAGCCCCTTCGTTGTGAACTTCCCAACGCCTCTCACTGTTTCACATTCCACGAGGATTATGTCACATGGTACACGCATTCCAACCCAGGGCTAACAATAGCGAAGACGTCGCTGGTGTGTGTCATCCTACACGCAGCATCATCATGCGGGGAGGAAGAATGACAGAAAATAGGCCGTCCGCATGATCATGATACATAGCGACGTGTGGCACCTCACATTTAAGCTGGCCATCAACGGGGCGTTGAACTCCCCCCAACAGGTCCCGCAGGCCAATCGTCCACCACCACCTCCTCCTCCTCCTCCTCGTAAGTTATATATTCCACAGCCGCTATAACCAGTTAGACTAACCCTTAGGACTGTGGCTGTGAGGACGAACGGCGACAGGTAATGACTGATTAGTAAACAAGTAAGGTTGGAGGACCTTACTGAGATCGAATCAATCCTCCCGATGTAATAATACGGAATACTACAACTGTCCTGGCATTAAGAGAGAGACGACCCTCCAGGGAACTGTGCCTGCCTGGGAATGGAGTTTTGTGTGGGCAGTTAACGGTAGCGAGGCCGGCCACCCGATGCGGTTGAGGCAGCGGCGGCGGCGGCGGTGGAGACGACCAGCTGAAAAAAAAAAAATAACATCTGTTGTTGCCGGTCGGTGTTGCCGTCTCGGTGGTCGTCCAAGCTCGGTCCGTTACCTCAACACGATCCTCAGTCTTCCCCCCTTTTACACTGGAAGCCATCTTGAGACACACCCACAATGACGAGAACATAATGGAAGTGAATACCAAGAAGTGTAGACTATACGAATCAACGAGACATAAAAACGTTATGTTTAGAACGGGAATACGAGAAATGGCGCCAGCAATAGCGGGTAACGGTGAACCCCCCCGACACGAGCGCAACGCGATGACGGCTCACACCGCTCGCCTACTGCTAGGCTTGTGTCTCGACAACCCCCTAGGGAAAGAACGAGAACGGATCGCGCCCATCGCTACACAACTACGAAATCAAAAACCGGTTTGAATTCGAGTGAATCGAGTCGCTCTGTAGAGCTGATACCATAGTGGTAACCTATAAGATACCTGGGTTTTAACACGATCACCGTAATTCTATAGCGACCACCTGCTTACTGCGGACTTTCAAAGCTAGCGAAAATATAAAGTAGTCGTTATCTTGTCTTCAAACTGAAATAAAACGTTCATTTACCTTATAAGTGATTACAAAAAACGGGTCATAACCAAATGGCAGACCAAAAAAAATGAAAACGGGACTTATATATATACCCTAACGGCAGACCATCGCACTAATCCCTCCACATGAACGACCCGGGCAAGAGCCTCGTCAGCCACACAGGCAGAGATGATGGAAGCAAAACCACCTCCAGGGTCGGAGCCCTAACCAAATACAGCAGGTGCAACAACACAGGAGCCGCCCCTGCAGGGGGTCAGCTACTACAGCTGGGGTCTACCCAACCTGTGTGTGTGTGTGTGTGTGTGGCTGACGGTCCCACCATTCTCACTGCACAGATCATGAGTCCGTGTTGAGGGTTAGGGTACACAACGAGACCCCACTCACCACAGTCCTCGGGTATATACACTAACCACCAATTCCTCTCACTTGACCTACATCCCCCGCTGCCCTGCCCACCTTGGTTAGGTGTGTGTGTACCCCGGGCACAGCCCAGACCATGGGTTATGTACCCTCTTTCCCCTCCCATACCCATCCCTTTTCGCATGGACTCCTTTTCCTCATACCTTCTGTCCCTCATACCTTCTGGGCACCTGCTGTTCTAAACGCCACTCACACACACACACACAAAGGAAATCTACCTCGCCTTTCGTACGTAGAAGCCGTTTTACCCGTTCAACCGTTAACAGGAAGCAACAGACCACAGCGAAAAGTAACTTGCAGAGTCCAATTGCATGTAGCGCCCAGCTACAAACAAATGCAGCGCCCAGTGGGCCCCTGAACGAGGATCAACGTTTCTTAGTTCTAGTCATATCAACCCATCTTTAACTTGCTCTTCAGAATCTCAATAGTTCTTATGGCCACGACTGCCAGAGACAGCTAAATCTATGAATATGATACAAAGTCAAGGCGATCGATGATGGCTACAACTGAGGGTACAAGATCCTCATTCAGGGGCACCTCCACTAGTGACGGATAAAACCCAGTAATCTGATTGGCGGGGCCGTTAAGCCCCCCCCCCCCCCGCCCCACACACCGATGCACCAATAGATAAGGATGACTCCGTTACCATCCTGGACTCGCATGAACTCACGTCAGGAAGCAGCCTTCCTGTATTCTGTGTGTCGACATTCTCCAACATCCACTAAACACCGTAATACGTAGTGTTAAAAATGCCTTAGGGTTTGGCAATGAATTTAGCACGTTCCACTTGGGATCGGAAATTCCTGAGCAGCCAGAGGGGGTAAAATAGTTTATATCTATACCATAAACACATCAAAGACCTTTAAAATTAGGACGACTTTCATCTATACCTTCGTATAAACTCGATGCATCAAGTCGGAATCATAACTATATATATATATATATATATATATATATATATATATATATATATATATATATATATATATATATATATGAATTCGTCAAAACACTGATTTGAAGTTCATCGTGAAGTAAAAGTTTGCTTTCACATCTTCACCTAGTTCTGAACTCTACATTACAGAAAAACTCGACTGAATTAATGAGTGTTATATAACTGGCAGGGTCTTTCATGAAACACTTGCGTCGGTCTTCCACAATGTCGCATAGATATTGGCAATGAGATAAGAATGGCTAGAAATACTGTTCGGAGTATATATATATATATATATATATATATATATATATATATATATATACATATTAATCAACCCTTTAAGAGCGACGGTACGACCCTTGAGTACGACGTTACGATTCTCGAACACGACTGTACGACCCTTGAGCACGACGATACACGACCCTCGAGCACGACGGTACGACTTTTGAGTATGACGACTTGTTAATGAGCTGACCCTTACTTGGCCAGTTCACACGTTACGCAATCACAACCCAAGCGTCGTATCTTTTATGCTCAGGAGGTCGTACCGTCGTACCCAAAGGGGATGAAGTTGTGTAACAAAAGAATAATCTTGAATGTTTTTGTTATCGAGTTAAAAAGAATATTCTTGAATGTTTTTGTTATCGAGTTCATCCAGTCATGGGTCTCGTTCCATATAGCTCTTTGAGGTACTGGCCCGGAGATGCCATTCAAATTGGGAAAACATCTGCCATATTTTTTTCTTTCTTTTCGCACGCATAAAATACCCTCAAAACATCTTATCATTTTCCTGTAAACAAGAATTTGTTTACGTAACAATTTTGTTCTTTGTACACATTATGACTGCATCTACACATCAATCTTTTCTTAGAGCATTATGATTTTTTCTTCCTGTTTCGCATCGATAAATTACGGACCTGAGATTACGTAATGAAGAATATACCTTTGCACCGGGAATCGAACCGAAAATCAACAAAACTTTTTAAAAAGCTTATTATTCCAATACCGCGCCATCGGCCATGTTCAATGAGTTAATAAAAGCCATTGGATCCCTCCAGTTTCTCCTTAACTGCCGTACTGACCGTCACATGATAATAACAGTCACGTTTCAAATAATGAGACAGATGGACAGTCAGTCTGCCCGCAAGGGGCCGTAGCCTAGCCCTGCCAGGCCTCCTCCCCCGTCCGTGCGTCCGCCAACTCCTCCAAGCCTAACCTGACCACACCCATGCGCAGCCTCGCCCCGAGCAAACCACACACACACACACACACACACACACACACATTATCGACACATGAAGCCAGCGGCGGTTATAGGGTAAAAGTATCCGGTTAAGAGACATTTGTTTTGATACAGTTTGTCTCTTTATGTAATTACTAGGATTAGACGTAGCGCTCCGGCCTGCCTCTCTCTATTTACATATTTCTATTTACATATTTCCTCCTCGGGAATATTTGCCTTGTGGGAACGTTACTCGTTGACTGGTGTCATCAACACGACGGTATGACCCTCTAGCACGACAGTACGACCCCTGAGCACGACAATACGACCTTTGAGCACGACAATACGACCCTTGAGTACGACAATGCGACCCTTGAGTACGAAGGCGCCGTGCCCAAGCGGTGTTGCACCGTAGTGCTCGAGTGTCGTAACAATAAGGCATAATAATCGTACATCCGTGGCCACACAATGTGAAGTACAAGGTATTGAACTATCATTCTTCCCCTGACACTTGGTGTGGTGGGTTATGCAACATGTGCAAGCTAATCGTACATCTTCCTCAACACCTGCCATGGAATCATGACCATGCATGATGAGAATCATGCTTTTGTTTTACAGGATTTTGACCACCAAATTCACCTACCCAAACCCTCAAAATCACCTATCTTTTCTTTTATTATTATTATCATTATGCGTGTGATTGGACGAAATGTACGCCCGACACAATCTCACAATAACACCGCAACACCCGATGTTTAACCGATACAAGACACCGCAACACCCGAAGTTTAACCGATACAAGACACCGCAACACCAGATGTTTAACCGATACAAGACACCGCACACCCGATGTTAACCGATACAAGACACCGCAACACCCGATGTTTAACCGATACAAGACACCGCAACACCCGATGTAACCGATACAAGACACCGCAACACCCGATGTTTAACCGATACAAGACACCGCAACACCCGATGTTAACCGATACAAAACACCGCAACACCCGATGTTTAACCGATACAAGACACCGCAACACCCGATGTTTAACCGATACAAGACACCTTATCACCCGATTATCCACAGATACATGCACCATCGCACCCGATTAGCCCTACCCATGCAACACACGCCACGCTACATCATCCGAAACAATAGGCATTACAACACCCACCGATTAACCGTACATAGAATACACCACCGCATCTGAGGCATAGCATTTTGTTCTTACAATATACAAGGTGCCACAGCATTCCGCGGGTCATACTACGAGCTACAATGACGCACTATAACTTCTTCCACTTCAACGTACGCGAATCAAATTAAAAGTTCTAACTGCAAATAATAAGTCACTATAGCTAGTAATGACACCTTATTAAAGAACTGCTTTCATTTATGAGGAACTTCGGCTAGCAATTAATCCGAGACGAATGATCGAGAAAAACCAGAAGTCCTTCGTTCTTCTGGTCATGTACATACAGCCCTGGTGTGTGTGTGTGTGTGTGTGTGTGTGTGTGTGTGTGTGTGTTGCTCTGGGTGAGAGCCAGGGGTTCGGTCAGCGCCCCGAGCGACGCCCTTCGTGCCAAAACTAACATTCCCACGGCGCGCAGCAAACACACTTCACCATTACCTGCAACACAGGTGTCTCCATACCTGCAACACACTTCACCTTACCTGCAACACAGGTGTCTCCGTACCTGCAACACACGCTTCCCCAAACCTGCAACACAAGTGTCTCCGTACCTGCAACACACTTCACCTTACCTGCAACACAGGTCACCTCAACTGCAACACACACTTCACCATACCTGCAACACAAGTGTCTCCGCACCTGCAACACACTTCACCATATCTGCAACACAGGTCATCACACCTGCAACGCAAATATCTCCGCACCTGCAACACACTTCACCATATCTGCAACACAGATCACCACACCTGCAACGCAAATGTCTCCGTTCCTGCAACACAAGTGTCTCCGTACCTGCAACACAGGTGTCTCCATACCTGCAACACAAGTGTCTCCGTACCTGCAACACAGGTGTCTCCGTACCTGCAACACAAGTGTCTCCGTACCTGCAACACAGGTGTCTCCGTACCTGCAACACAGGTGTCTCCGTACCTGCAACACAAGTGTCTCCGTACCTGCAACACAGGTGTCTCCGTACCTGCAACACAAGTGTCTCCGTACCTGCAACGCAAGTGTCTCCGTACCTGCAACACAGATGTCTCCGTACCTGCAACGCAAGTGTCTCCGTACCTGCAACACACACACGTCATCATACCTGGAGCAGTCCTTAACCACACACAACTCTCCTCAACCCCCCGCACAAATCTCTCCTTAACCCGCACACATCTACTTAACTGTACTATCTCTTGACCGCAACACACCTTCTCTTAACCACACACACATCTCTCCTTTACCGTACATACATACATATCTCTTAACCGTACACACCTCTCCTTAACCGGACACATCTCTCCTTAACCGCAACATGCACACCTTAATCGCTTACATCTCTCGTTAACCGCACATGGGGTACTTTAGAAGTATCATACTGACCGCATTCAGGGATTCAGTACTTTCCACTTCACCGCACGTGAAGTACTTCTTATCGGTAAGTACATCTGACTACCGATTTATTGTTCCGCATTATGCACAACTCCCGATAAACCCGCCGAATACCTTAAGTGTTAATCGGGAGGCCTGTAGGTTATCGGGAGCCGACGCGTGTGGCCCAGGCACGGTAAATCGGGAGTTATAGTGCGTCTTGTGCCGTGTATATCGGGAGTGGTAGAATCTTACATGTACTTGAGCGACGAGAACCGTGTTATGAACACGGTTAATCAGGATTCGCACTGACAATAATCACAACCGAGTAATAACAATCCCTAACTAATCACAACTCCCGACTGATGGGGAGCGATTAATACAACTTCCAATTAATCACAGGTGAGTATTAACACTACACCCGATTATATCACCACCGCAACACTCGATTAATCAAAACCCTCCCTCGAGTGTCACAAGATCTTATTAATCCGTGAACTGTGAAGTCAAACCAACGTGTTGTGAACTTTCCCGGTAATAAATAAGTATAAAAGGATTCGATCAACCGTAGTACAGGGGCTGCGACATAGACAATTTACTCTCCCGTCAGCTGACACGAAGCATTTTGGGGACGATGCCTTACATTAACCTGACACGAAGCATTTTGGGGACGATGCCTTACATTAAACTGACGCGAAGCATTTTGGGGACGATGTCTTAAACTGACACGAAGCATTTTGGGGACGATGCCTTACATTAAACTGACACGAAGCATTTTGGGGACGATGCCTTGTTAACCGAACCTGGAGCATTCATCAACAACATCATCCAGGCTCTAGATCATTCGCTGAACTATGTAGGCAATATCACTGCCCCCTAGTCCACTAAACTGGGTCATTTAAACTCAATTAACCACACGTAACTCACCACAACAGCCTTTAATCACAACGGAGCAGTTTGATCCCCCTTTTCGACCACTTATGCCTCATCTATAATCTCAAAGATGGCCTACACTGGCATATTCTAAACTCCCCGATTAACCAACCCCATCTGGATCGCTATAGCCACACACCCCCCGGTAAATTACACCGAAGGAATCCGAACTCTTCGATTACCCGCATGTAGGACACCATGGAGTCGCAAGTAGGACACCACAACCTCGGCCGGGGAGGAGAAAAGCACGGGCGCCGCCCTTCCTCCTCCTCCTCCTCTAACACCACATCCAGGATGGTCACACACACACACACACACACACGCACGCGCGCACGCGCGCGTTTCCGGGGGTCTGAGAGGGCTGGGAAGTCACAGGAGCCCAAGGGGCAGAGATCCGGGGGATCAGGTAGCCCTAACCTCCACTAACCCCCGGGGGGAACTAACCAGAAGGTGCCCCCTGGGGTAGCTTGAAGTCAAGAGAGAACACGAGTAATGGGATGACTGAGTGATGGGGAGACACAGGGATAGTTATCAAGGCCGCAGTCAAGATGTGACATTTCTAAGTAAAAAAAAAATGAGATAAACACATAGGCTTTGAAAAAAGAGATTACCAAACTGAAGTGACTAGGCTTTTTTTCTTAAGCTACTAGGCTTTATTTCAGCCACTAAGCTTTATTCTTAAGCTACTAGGCTTTTTTCTTAAGCTACTAGGCTTTTTTCTTAAGCTACTAGGCTTTTTTTTTGCCACTAGGCTTTATTTCAGCCACTAGGCTTTTTTCTTAAGCTACTAGGCTTTTTTTTTAGCCACTAGGCTTTTTTCTTAAGCTACTACGCTTTTTTTTTTAGCCACTAGGCTTTTTTCTTAAGCTACTACGCTTTTTTCTTAGCCACTAGGCTTTTTTCTTAAGCTACTACGCTTTTTTCTTAGCCACTAGGCTTTTTCTTAAGCCACTAGGCTTTCTGAAGCTCCTAGGCTTTTTTTTTTTGGTTTTTAAAGAAAGGGATTACTAAACTGATGGAAACTATGAGGATCTTAAAGAATGGGATTACGCCATTGGTGTAAGCTAAGCGACTAGGCCTATACTTATAGAAAGGGATTTACTTACTGTACCGAGCAAAAGGTCTTATATGCCAGGCATGGAATTATAACACTGTAGTCATGATCACCACCACACTGAACTACGTTACATACAAGACCATATAAATCATTATGAACTACGTTACACACAAGACCACATAAATCATTATGAACTACGTTACACACAAGACCACATAAATCATTATGAACTACGTTACACACAAGACCACATAAATCATTATGAACTACGTTACACACAAGACCACATAAATCATTATGAACTACGTTACACACAAGACCACATAAATCATTATGAACTACGTTACATACAAGACCACATAAATCATTATGAACTACGTTACATACAAGACCACATAAATCATTATGAAAGCGAATGAAGAGATGGGGAATAACTCACTCCAACGAGAGATTTTAATCACACTGTTGTTACAACAGGAGAACACAGGAGGCTACGTCTTTGCTTGGGGCTACTGGCTCTGTGGTTTATTATTGTGGGTGATGTTATAGGGCATGTGAGTATTTTTAAGGAGACGTAACTCTTCTGCAAGACTGCTCTTAACGGCCATTATGTTGTGTAGGTAATTATGAGAAACGACAGGAAAGGGGGAGGAAAGAAAAAAATAGACTCCTAAGAATACTGACTGGTGAAGCCAAGGCTCTGACCTGGGGTGGTTCACAAAGAGGCAAACGCTTCGTGAAATGTTGGCTTTGGAACGAACACAAGCGACGCTAACAACCCAATTAAGGGAGGGGGTTGTATGAGCGGTATGAACGAAGGTTGTGACATGGCGATTGTTCTTGTTATGAGGGATGAAAGACACCACCACCTCACTGATGACTGTTGGGTAATGTCTGTGTATTGTGAGGGGTTCAAGGTGAAGACATGCATACCTGCGGTTCGTTTTCATTACCTTTCTAGTGCACATAATAATAATAACAATAATAATAATAATAATAATAATAAAACAATAACAATAATAATAATAATAATAATAATAATAATAAAAACAATATAACAATAATGATGATAATAATAATAATAATAATAATAATAATAATAATAATAATAATAATAATAACATAATTCAGGAAGAATGGAAACCCATCCATTAGAAATTCTCACAGTTAACAAATCCAATCACAGACACATAAGCAGATTCACTAGCAAGATGAAAATAAAAAAAAAATAGAAGAAATATTTGAGAACCTCAGTACTAAATATCTGATGAGCCACCAGGAGGGATGGTGAGGGAAAACAAAGAGCAGAACAGGTCTTAGTGGCTCAGCCTAACTAAGTGACTCGGTGAAGAAAACGGCGATGCTCAAACTTTCACTTTAAGCCTCTACGCCACTTTCTCCAGTAATGATGCGAGTGTGAGGGGAAGAATACTTAAGTATTATAAGTGAGGGGATTGGAAGAAGAGCATTAGGGGAACTCATGAACATGCGTCTTCATCAATCACAGGATATTAATTATATCATTAACAGTTTAGTTGGTTATTTGGGCTATGATAAAGCCTTTATTTGATAAATAGACCATTGGAAGGGGAGGAAGTGGGGCTGGCCGTCAACAGCAGGTGATAACCACTAGACTAACCCATCTGATGGTCGTTCTCAAAGAACACACACGCCCCTGCTGCGTATATGACACAGCCACGAAGTATGTATGTCGAGAAATAAATTCAATATATTTACAGAAAACTTTACGGGTACAACTAAAGAAAGACTTGGCACAGAAACCGTATTTAAAAACTAACAAAAATGTAAACTACAGAGTGTGCGAGATACTCTTTAAAACTTTTAAAACACTTATAGAGGAGGTAGATAACCGTTAAATAGAAGATAAATGATACATGAATAAATGCCTGGGGTACACCGAATATTTAATATTTTTGAATGCTTTCAAAAAACGTTTTACCTCCGTGTGGTGTAGATCACCGATCCAGAAAGTAGATGACAGGTATAATACAGGGTAGAGAGATCTCACAACACACACACACACACACACACGGGAAACAAGTAACTATGGGGTCTATACTATTTAAGCTTACCAACGTCCAGGATTCCTGAAGCAACACCAACAACTCACCTGGAGGAAAAAAGAAAAAAGTAGTAAATGTATTTTTACCATCAGGTAAAATATGTTATAGAAACACACAAGGCAATATATATATATATATATATATATATATATATATATATATATATATATATATATATATATATATATATATGAGGAAAACACAGGTTAACAATAACATATTTATATTTCTAAAATCTTATTTCTATGGTAACATTACAAAAAAAATTATCAACAGAAAATGTTAATAATCAAACATTGAAAATTTTCATACACCAACATTTCGTGCATCTCGTCCTTCTACTCCTACGTGACCACATTTAACATATGATTAAAGAAAATCAAAAAACATTTTAGTCTGGCCTGAAGCCAGCCGGGGCTTGGAAGGTTTTCCTCAGTGAAAACGAGCGTGTCGTCTGTTTTCATCCCCCGAGGCCAGCCCACAGGAGAAAGTCGGGAGGACGTGCTTTCTAACAGCCTGTGGACACGTCTGCCTGGCCTACCGTACTGGTAGACTCGTCCGTACTACCTGTGGACACGTCTGCCTGGCCTACCGTACTGGTAGACTCGGCCGTACTACCTGTGGACACGTCTGTCTGGCCTACCGTACTGGTAGACTCGTCCGTACTACCTGTGGACACGTCTGCCTGGCCTACCGTACTGGTAGACTTGGCCGTACTACCTGTGGACACCCTGCCGTACCGCTAAATGGCAGGGCCCCACACCAACAATAGACATTGCCTGATTTATACCAAAATACGAAGTGTTGCCAAATCAGTAACGCCTTTCAAATAGAAATGTTTACTTAGTAAAAAAATAAACAAATAGAGCTACATAGGGCATCCAATCTTGCGTGACTAAACAACGTGAATTTGTTAACGTAAAACGAGACAATGTGGTAAATTTTGCTCTTCATTATCCTATGCCTCGTCTGGGCACACCGCTTCACAACAAAAGCCAGATATCCAACGCTCTTCCCTATCAAAAACTCTTCCACAGTTAAAAATATAAATGTCGCCGAGACACTCCATTACAGTTACGATACTCTGGCTGGGAAAAAGGGAGAGAATAATAATAATGATAAAAAAAGCACAAGGCCTTGACTCACTCTTGGTAAACTGCAGTCATTTCCCAGCTGACATTTCACGGTTAGCCTCTGCTCTACACACACACACACACACCGCTTGTTTCGCAACATGGTGGTGGTGGTGGTCAAGTGCGCTCCAACAACGGCCAGGATCCTGGGCGATATTCTGTGCACGAAATCTGTTGCTGAGCGAGTAATGATCCATTAACGGGACGCGAATATTAACAGAACCCCGGATGCCACCATTGACAGAACCGCACATTAGGATATTAAATTTATTTTCCGGTATATATATATATATATATATATATATATATATATATATATATATATATATATCACAAGTTGCCATGTTTTCATCATTTTGATTTAAGAGCGTTTAAGTTCTATAATCTATCCATGGCGTTACCTCGCTAACGCGGGAAACAAGAAAAAAAAATAAATCATTAACATCCAAAAGAAAGTAATGTGAAATACATCGTGTGAAGTTTGTGCTATAAAGTCATTACGTCACATGACAAATGAAGTGCATGGAAAAGGCTGGTGGAGTTGCCGGCAGCCAGCCAGCCTTCCCTTCCCTATGAAATCATATATGTTTGTGGCTCGACGGTGGACAATCAGAACGGCGATTAGTCTCGCTAGCCTGTGGTATGCTCGGCCAAGCGTTATGGTCCGGTTATCTAAACGCTATGGAATGAATGAGCAGACCACTAGCCTGACGCCCTACGGTACGCCCCTCCCGGAGACTTGGCACCGGTGCGTACTAAGAAAGGTGGGCGGGGCCAAAGGGACGTGGGGGATATGAGAAAGGCTGTGATTGGCAGCCACGCTCCGCCAATCATAGCGTGATTCCTGTTTGATATATATATATATATATATATATATATATATATATATATATATATATATATATATATATATTCGGTCAGGCAACAGAAAACATACTGGACCTTATCGAATTAACCTACCTAAAGAACTGTATATCTGTATTTCCATTTAATAACACCATCTGGAAATGATCCAGCCATCTTGAATGTTATTCCATTAACAACAACACATGCAGGCACATTAGCCACGTCAGTATAGATGTACTGAAATATTCTCCCATAAAATGGGTGAAAACATACCGTTCTAAAGCCTTTACCCCAACCGTCTCTCATTACAGGATTACTGTGGACTTTTGAGCAGTCTATGTTGCCAATTCATTTTTTTTCTGTCTTTAGAACTTCTGTATACAAGATAGTGTTATATATACTTTACTCCTTCCCCATATGGCTTGCTTTGAGAGAGAGAGAGAGAGAGAGAGACGGGCTGAGATGG
This sequence comes from Panulirus ornatus, assembly GCF_036320965.1. Classification (NCBI taxonomy): domain Eukaryota; kingdom Metazoa; phylum Arthropoda; class Malacostraca; order Decapoda; family Palinuridae; genus Panulirus; species Panulirus ornatus. The sequence continues at coordinate 6,673,303 of NC_092231.1, forward strand.
CTGTGCGATAGTAACATCGTCAAATTTCCACAGACCGCCACACAGACTGGAAGGCCACTTCACAGAGAGAGCCAGTGCACACAGACAGACCATCGCACAGACGAAGAAAAGCACCGAAAACAGACAGACAGACAGAGACAAGACCATTTATACAGTGGAGATCATTAGACAGAAACAGAAGTGATCATTTGACAGAGTTACACAGACCATCGCACAGACAGGGACCATCAACTAACAGACAGGCAGTGACAGATAGGAGAGACCATCTGGTAAACCCTCAAGACTTTGAAGACGCATAGAAACCACAATAGAACAACACACTAGAAAACAGTTCAACAGGAAATAATAGAAAACACGAGACCCACAGGAGACCCAGTGATCACAACGTAAATCGAAAACGCACATAAATCCACTGTGATGGTTAGGGGGAAAAAAACTGCTTGCCTGTGTACTCTCAACCTACATGAACTGTGGACGATTAACGACGCCTCAAACGCTCGTCCTCGAAATAAAAAAAATACATGGCTACGTGGCAAGTCGCAACTGCAACCTCTCTGAGTAGCCTCACACCACCACGACGAAGTGAACCTTAAAAAGGGCTCAACCCACAAATGGTTTTCTTTTTCGAGAGAGAAAAAAAGTGATGGTACATAGTTGCGTAAGATTGAGAACTACCAGTTGTATTCTGGCGGTTTATCCACTTCCTTCACAGAGGTGACTAAGGTCATGCAAGAAACTCAAAAGGTTACTTAGAAAAGTTGTGCGAAAACTAACATAATCTATTGTTATATCTCTTCTATAAAGTTAAATGTCTATTCATTCGTGTCTTTATTTGTATATGGATTTCACCGACAATAGAGAATGAAAGAAATGAAAGAAAATGTCAAGAAAATCTCTCGTATCTTTTTTTTTTCTGCTAGTGTTTAACCTTTGGCTCCACAGCAAGTTGAAAATCCCGTTGCCAAATCTCAACGGAAACGTCTGACATCACGTACTCGCATCCACTTCCTACACTTATTTTCCAGCAAAACCAGTTTCTATTACACTCAGTATATATATCCCCAAGCAGTTAATGATACTCGACGCCACAGTGATTAATCTTCGAGGGGAAATTAAATGTACGGAGATGTGGCACGCCATTAGCCAGGTCAGACCAGTCACGTCTGGGGAGAAAGTGTTAGCAACAGACCGCTTAATAACTCGCTCTTATTTAAGCGTTCACGGGCTACTATCATTTATACACATACCTAAACTACCTATTCTACTTTCATGTAACACTTTTCATCAACATCATATACAGTAAAGATGAAAGATAAAAGATAAAAGAACATAATACCCTTATGAATACATCCCATCACGATTTTGCCACAAGCGGTGCCCTTCTTTTGATCATTTACATATATGCAAATTATGAATCCTTACGCATCGGCAGTTTCGACCACCTACCACTTTGGAGCTCTGAAAGTTATTAAACCTGGATATGAAAAAGTAGACACGAGAACTGAAATATCAGACAAGAGTAGAATTGTACCGTGAAGTATACCAATGTGGCAACGGCCAAAGCAGATGCCAGCCATTGCCCATGCAATGCAATTCCAGTAAAGCAAAAGGAATTCTTGCTTGTCCACCACGTTCTATTGTGTTTAATGCAAGAATATACGTACGTGTGTGTGTGTGTGTGTGTGTGTGTGTGTGTGTGTGTCATATACTACAGACCTACTTCTACACTTTATCTTTTAAGAAACTGAAAATCTTTAAGTTTCTCGTCGTACTTACGATATATCAAATGCTTTCTTTGTTACCATTGGTTCTGTACATGTGAAAGTAAAAACGATTTCCTCAATTCTATTCAGATCTGTATAATATTCTGTCATCTATATCTATCGTACCTGCTGTGTTATATATTTCTTTCTTTCATACTTTTCGCCATTTCCCGCGATAGCGAGGTAGCGTTAAGAACAGAGGACTGTTCCTTTGAGGGAATATCCTCACCTGACCCCCTTCTCTGTTCCTTCTTTTGGAAAATTAAAAAAAAACGAGAGGGGGAGGATTTCCAGCCACCCGCTCCCTCCCCTTTTAGTCGCCTTCTACGACACGCAGGGAATACGTGTGAAGTATTCATTCTCCCCTATCCCCAGGGATAATATATATATATATATATATATATATATACCCAGACATTCGCTGTGTCGACTCTAGCGTCGTATTAGACCAGAATAAATCATTTACGATAATATTACACTGGACTGGGTGATATAGCCAGTCTCGGAACGCTCGCTTGAAAGTCCAAACTGTGAGTTTTTTTTTTTTTGTTTTTTTGTTATGGTAAAGGTTCACATATGGAGAGAATGTGAATGTCAACCTTACGGTTCATGGGGGTTACCGGAGATTGCTAGTGGTGACAATAACCTGTGATGAGAGTGAGGATAGTGGCGGTGACTAACACACACACACACACACACACACACACTCGTTGTCCCATTTTCATCATCTTTCCCTCCTCATCAACTATGTCAACCTCGACTTATATCCTGGCACTTCCTGTATCCCCATAGGTTAAGTCTAATAACATCTATTTCATTCTAATCTTATTTCACCATCATCTATTCATATTTCACCTTCATCTTCTAATTTATTTTCACTTTCATCTTCTAATCTTATTTCACCTTCATCTAATCTTATTTCACCTTCATCTTCTAATCTTATTTCACCTTCATCTAATCTTATTTTCACCTTCATCTTCTAATCTTATTTCACTTTCATCTTATTTTCACCTTCATCTTCTAATCTTATTTTCACCTTCATATTCTAATCTTATTTTACCTTCATCCCATATAACCTAACCACAACCCAACCAATTCCTTGTATCCACCCCCCACTATCTAACTCATGCCATAGGCTACCATCTGAACCCAAAATAAAAGAATGGTGTGATTAGATTTCATATCAATAAATATAGGCGTATCCCTATGATCGTTAACTTCCACTTCACACAGCCAACCATGGGCGTCCATGAGCGACCGATATGTTCTGAGAATTCGTAGTGTTTCGTTGGGAATCCAGCCTTCTTAAGGATCGTTCAGCAGCGATGGAGACGCGAGGGGTAATAAAATTTCCTTTTCATACCACTTTATTCACTCTGTACCAAGGAGTTGATCTTACCAAGGATGTTTAATGAACAACGATAATAATCACCGTATGGGAACATAAGATACACCTATATTTATCTGAATGCAATCAAGTACAAGATAGATGACGTACGAATGACCATCATACTAATAATATACTTATAATACAGTAGGTGGAAATGTGTCATATTAAACATACCTCCCACAGAGAACATATATCTGTACTGATAATGATACAGTAGAGGTTCACTGTATAGCAAATACAAGATACATATTTCAAATAACACATTGGCACTGACGGTTACATAAATTACATGGTACAGGGCATGGCTAAAGTTGATTTTTAAAGAATGGTAAAACGGGATCACCCCAAGAGCATCAGTGTTACAATAATCATCCAAAAAAACAAAAGTTACAGAACCAGTGGCCCGAAATTCATGCTTTAAAACCCCCAAAAAACCTGAAATGCTAGCGCGGGGGGGGGGGGGGGGGTCATTACATTCCCCAACCTGCCCAAGCCGTACCTGCAACACATACGTAATCTATCCGTTAAATACATGAAAGACGAGGAATAATTGTTCTAGTCTACATCTAAAATTACCGTCTTCCAAGAGCAAATTAAAGTTGTCTCCGCCTAAGTACGTACATTCAGACGTATAATAAAGTCTTTTAAATTATCATTGTAAGGGAGTGTTTTCATAGCGACGATGTGAGGCCTGGCCGTTTTACATATTTTACACTAAAATGAAAAATATAATCACGGCATTCATTAATTCCCAGGGATAATTCATGTGACTGTACGGTTTTTTTCCCCCCTTCTTTCTTTCCTCAGAAACACAAAGTAAAAGAAGTATTTTACAAATTCGTAAAACTATAACCTCTTACAAGCGAGACATTACATCACGGCCAGTTTTAACCTAAACCTGAACTCTGTGGTTTGTGTACAATTACGACCATTTTACCTTCCACAGTTACAAGTCGTTCTAGCAACGCACCTGTTGGTCGTCTGGCAACGCACCTCTTGGTCGTCTGGCAACGCAGTCAAAACGGCACCGCATTCACAGTTGCCGTCTGACTCGACATGCTTTGGTATATCCAGTGTCTGTAATATCTTGACTATACCACAGCATGTGGAGTGATGATGAAAGTGATTAAACAGATCAAAAGAAGAAAAAGAAAAAGAAAAGGACAAAGAAGAAGAAGAAAAAGACAAAGAAGAAGTAGAAAAAGAAAAATTCTCTGTTGCTTAGTAGCTTATTCGTCTGGCAACGCAGATCAGCCAGCGCGATGGGCCCTGGCAACACTGTTGCCAACACGATCAAACATGCCCTCTCCCTGGTCAAAATGAGATGAAAAATTAACCCCCCTTACTCCATCCACAACATGAACTAAAATCCTCGATAACCAAGTCTCATATCTGAAGGATGATTATATATCAATCTCCTAACGAATGACTGGAATTAATATGTGAATAACACATAAGAAAGGCGTGGATATGTCCCTTAAAGTTTCTTAATCTGGGATGTTTTAGAAAACTGCAAATGAAGAGATAAACTAGTTATCATAGTAGGACGGATAAATAATTAAGCGAATGATACGCACCAGATCATGAATCGTCATTTGAAGTGGGAAACACACAATGATCAATGGATGGAATGGCGGGAGCTACAGTGTGAGGAGGGACAGAAGACAGGCAGAAATGATACGTTATGATATGGCAATATTAATGAGGAGGTTGTGAAGAAATGAGAGGAAAGTGTACGACTATAAATCAATGAATTCTAACTTTATGAATAACTCACATACAAAACTACACTGAAGAGCGCTATTTAAGGCGGTGATCAGCTGGCAACGGAATTGGAAGTGACCAAAAAATAATTATAGGAAAGGGAAGAGAAGAAATTGGGACGGGAAGGAAGCTCAAGAGAGGGAGGGAGGCCAGTGGGTAGATGGGGAGGACAAAAGCGACGGTTGGTCAGCCGGTCACGCCGACATTACAGCCGGGCTGGCCTGCTTCCCCCACCACATCCACCAGGGCCACGCTTCCTATCTTCCCTAAACACACACACACACACACACACACACACACACACACGGGCCTCTGTGGTGCAGTGGTAGAGTTATTAACCATGCGTCAGGACGGGACCCGCCCCGGGGGTCTACTTAGTCCACATAGGTTCGTATCCTGTTCTAAGCAGTCTGCCCACACCCAACCTAGGTGTTCATCCTCCCCTCAGGAGTGGTCGATAAATGGGTACCTACCTGGCTTAGGCCTAGGGGGATGGGAGGGGTATGTAAACACACCTAGGAACAAAGACACGATAGATACATACAAGGTTAAGAGACGCGGCAACATGAGTGTAAAATTCTCTCCCAGTGAACACGCACAAATAGCAATCACAAACCTATATATTCATAAACCACGAAGATCACTAAACATAGTTTTAATAAGTCTCTAATGATATTCTACTCATCATGAAATACCCGTAACGACTGCTGTTCTCCACAACAGGAGCCAGTCAGTCGTTAACCAGGTGGGAGCAATCCACTAGTTAATGATGGTGGTGACACGTATATACGCAGTGCCGGGGGGTCAATTGGATATAGAATAATCGTAATGACAACCCCTGGTGCAAGGAGGGAGGGAGGGAGTCGTGGGAGGAGGGCCATGGTGCTGGTTCCCACGCCGGCCACGCCTCCCCCGCCTACGCCGCCTCCTTCCCGAGCACTTCCTGACGGTTGTCGGCGAAGTCCCAGGGACGGGGCGGGGCGGGGCGGGGCGAGGTGGGGCGGGGTGAGGCGCATATCTCATCATGTAGGTTTTGGGAGCAGCGGCAGCACAGATGTGGGCCAGTCAGTCAGTCAGTTGTGGTTGGTGATGTCGTCCTATTCTTTATGACCTCGTGGTTACGGACGGCCCATTCAGCATACTGTCTGCTGACCGCTGTACACCGTCAGCTTACTGTCTGCTGACCGCCGTACACCGACAGTTTACTGTCTGCTGACCGCTGTACACCGTCAGCTTAGTCTGCTGACCGCTGTATACCGTCAGCTTACTGTCTGCTGACCGCCGTACACCGTCAGCTTACTGTCTGCTGACCGCTGTATACCGTCAGCTTACTGTCTGCTGACCGCTGTATACCGTCAGCTTACTCTTTGCTAGCCGCTCCCCACCGTCAGCTTACTGTCTGCTGACCGCTGTACACCGTCAGCTTACTGTCTGCTGGCCGCTTTACACCGTCACCTTACTCTGCTGACCTCTGTACACAGTCAGTTTACTGTCTGCTGACCGCTGTACACCGTCAGCCTACTGTCTGCTGACCACTGTACACCGTCAGCTTACTGTCTGCTGACCGCTGTCCACCTTCAGCATAGCCTGTGGACAGTCCGTGCGTGACTCTAAAACCACCACCTGAGCGGCAGCACAAAACACCTCACGACTTCCCAGGACACAATAGGGGTGGACTGACCGCTACCGCTGCTGCTGCTGCCATCCGTCCAAGGGGACTAAGTCCGTCAAGGACACCCGCTCTCTCCCCCCTGGCGGACGATGGCTGACTTTTAACAGCTGCTCACACACACAGGCGGACGAACAGCAACACACCAGCAGTATTGGCGTTCACCTAACCCCACACACATACACACAGGTCACGCTCACGCCGGCGCGACGACAACAACAGCAGCGGTGGCGGCACAAGAGCAACAGGTGTTTCCCGTTACCGTTCATAACCAACGGTATCGCAATACCAGCAGCAAACAACAACAGAACAGCATCCCGAGGGAATAATAATATCTGTACAAGCGTGGGTTGACGAGCAAGGTGCTGGTCAACCACCTCACACCTGCCAAGGTGTCATGAATTCTAAACAGCTCCAGCGGCAGCAGCAGCAGCAGGCGACATGGGCGAAGAACGCTTGCGCGGCGTCTTAATCCGAATCCGCTGACGCGGGTTTATATAACTGGGCGGCAACGTTCGCCTAAAATGACGTCACCATGCAGGCGGATTCAAACGGAAATTTAGGAAGGTATCGGAGACCAGGGTTCGATCCGACTACCTCCACTGCCACTCAGTGATACGACTGCATCATCAACGCCATCAATGGTTGGTTAGGTGGGCGTCAAGCCTATCAAACACTAAGGTCGTTATGGTCGTTAGCGCCAAACAACTACATCCAACAATCTAAATACAACAATCATTTACTATATTGTATGTGCATACACTCTCACTATGTAAAATATAAGCGAGAAATAAGTAATATAAGAATCTATGACAAACAAAACAGAACAGTTTATAAAACACCATCTAAACTTAAACGTATTTCCAGCTCCGACCTTAAATAAATTGAGTTTCTTCATCAAAGCTAAACAAGTGAACCCTAGGATGAATGTGAACATCATCGTACATCAGAGTGAATCATATCATCCACATCGAAGCCTGTACGATAACTTGAACCAATTTCTACCCTGCGTACCTCGACGTGGTGACCAAGGCAGCCTAGTCCCTCCGTCACCCCGTGGCCCACGGAGGCGGAAGGAAAGGACGGACGCCTCCTGTGTGACCGACCTACATAAACGGCTCTCGGCCAGGGGCGAGGCTCAGCGAAATTGAGCTTGACCTCAGCAGACGCGACTGTGTGTGTATCTACTGGTAACAACAAGTGACATTATCCCCCCCTCCCAAATGCGTACGCCAGACACGTATAGCATTTGAAAACGCGACCTTCACACAGGACAAACTATGTTAAACTAACCCACCCACTCCCTCCCCTTCACCCCACCTCCTCCCGTCCTGACGGAGAGCAAGGCGAAGTGGTGGACCTTGAGAGACCGCGTTCGTTACCATGAAGTACATGAGGTGTACCACACCAACCACAGCACTACTGTGAGCAGCAGCACAGCAGTGTCAACCATCCAGCCAGCCATAAGGGCAGCTCTTCTGGAACCCCTGAGCCCTGACGAGCGACCACCCCAGCTGCCCTTAGAGCTGCGCTTGTGGACCGACCTTAAGCCCTGATCAGCAACCATCCCTTACCCACCTGGGTATTGGAGGAGTAGCGATGGGTACACCGTAATCTGGCACTTCTGTGACTGTTAAGTGTCATTCCATTGTCCCAGGTCTCTGTCATGTCTTCCTACCTCTCACTTGGGCCTCTGATATTCATTCCTTACTCACACGACTCATTATTCGTCTCGATATAATTTTTTTCCTGCGGTGAGCACTACGCTTCAGCCCAACCCTTTGAGCAAAATCTCGCCACTCATACTTGAAAATGACAACACGGGAAAACAGTACATCAGGTTATGATTAATGAAGGGAGAGGAAACTCTGGAGGAACCAAGACATTACCCTTGAGGTATCTGGCATCCCTGCCCTCCTCCAGTACTGGTCGCTCGACGCGGACATACTGCTCGTGTATGTATGTATACAGTCCCCCTGTAAGGTGTGTCTTCGGGGGAAAAGAGATTTCCACTCCTGTTGTGTAAGAGTGTGCAAGAAGAGGTGGTTTACAGCTGTCATACAAAGGGACACACAAGATCGACAGCCGTAAGCCAGGGGAGAAAGAGGTGTACACATAATGGACGTCATGACGATACAATGGAGAATGAAGCAGCTAATGGTGGTCACAATGTGAGAGAAGAGGCGTTAGGTAATGCCAGGAGGATATGTGTGTGTGAAGACTGTGGAGGACTTACAGAAAACGGGACAAAATGGCTGTTACTTCTATATGGAAGGGTCACTAAAACCAACAGAGGAGGTGATTGATACCACTGCTGTTTTAAACGACTATGTGATGGGCAACATCTGGGTCGAGCTGGTTACGATGGATACGATAGCTGACAGCTGTTGGAATTTGTGTTAGAATGTTCGTTAACGATTTGATCCGTATGTATCAGGACGACGTTTTAAGACTCTCGGGGGGCGACATCATACATGAAAGCTTATATTACTGTACTTTAAGAATTAAAGTTATCTTAATTTCAACATGGGGCATGATAGGTTTAATCAACAAGTCATGAAGTTTATCTCGTACTCCAGAGGTTACATCATCGTACCCTGGCATCAAAATCGTACTCATGGGATCGACATCATACATAAGAGGTTAAATTATCGTACCCTGGCGTTACAGTCGTACTCATTGCGTTGACATCATAGTGGGGTGTTAAATTAACGTACCATGGCGTTGACATCATACGTGAGGTGTTAAATTATTGTACCTTGGCGTTAAAGTCGTACTCATGGCGTCGACATCATACGTGCTGGGTTAAGTTATCGTACCTTGGCGTTAAAGTCGTCCTCATGGCGTTGGGACATCATACGTGCTGGCTTAAATCAACGTACCTATACTTGTTGAGTCACCATACTCAGGTGTGTGAGGCAAATCATAACAATGGGAAGGTTGGAACAATAACCCTTCGTGGGTAAATTACCGAGCCTGGAGGGGACTGACTCATCACTCTTGAGCAGATTGTTAAGTGACGACACTAATGATCGAGTGACAAGATTCGTGACCTCTCACGAATTCCATTGTCATGTAGGACACTGGTGGGTTAGGGTCACCCACCCACCCACTTCCCCCCCTTCCCTCAACGCAACACAAAGACTAATAAGGTTGTTACAAGGAACACTTGTGTTGCCTGCAGCGCAGCACAGCTGTTCAATTATATATATATATATATATATATATATATATATATATATATATATATATATATATATATATATATATATATATATATATATAAGTGAATAACAGTCGATAAAACAATATACAGAGTTAGACGAGTTTTTGTCTTCACTAGACCAGGGTCCGACTCCAAGCAACGAACAGACGGGACGGACAACGAATAAAACTACGCAAGACACACACACACACAACACATACATGATTGTGAGACGCTCTAGACCTGAGTTCTTGCCCCACACCTTGACCCACACTGTAGGTGAGGGGGTCGTCCTCTTCTCTCACGCCCACAGTTGACACAAGGGGTGTGCGAGGGAGAGAGTCGCGCTCAGAAGGCCCAGCCAGCCAGCCAGCCAGCCAGCAAGGGGTGGTTGTTCTCACACCACCAGACCCACACTGGATGGACCAACACACAGATATAATATGAGACGTCAAACATGTCGGAATTTCATCCTATTTGGTTATGTCAGATTATTTTGAGGGATAGAGATCCGGTGAGTGAATAAGGTTAGGTCAGACTGAGGTTAGGTTAGGTATGTGCTTGCTAGGATTTTTTAAAAGTGGTCGAATTAGGTTTGTGCTAGGATTTTTAAAGTGGTCGAATTAGGTTTGTACAGATGGTTACGGGTGAAAAATTCAGAGTTTAGCATTTCAATACAGGAATTACTTAGCTAGTTTTATTTACTTTAGATGAAATAGACTTAGTTACTTTTGTTTGAGATAAGGTTCGGTTAGCAAATATTTTATCTATTACACAGAAATAAAAACATATAGGTGACGATCAATTAAGGCACTTGGTAGTTAGAAAAAAAAAAAGTTTAATGGAGAATACGAGGATGAAAGAGAACAGCGAGCCATCACTTCAGTGGCTGTTGACTGTCACTTCTTTAGCCGAGGGAGCAATCATCCTGCCTCACCTACATAGCGCTGGCATACACTCCACAAACATGACAGCCTCTCCATCTCGCACATAACACTTGACAACACATAACTCTTACTTCATAAATCTACACTATTTTTTTTTTCTACCGACTAGCGGTGAGCGCTGCGCGTTAGCCCTACCTATTGGCAACCACCTCGTCGTATGTACCAATAAGTACTCTCTCCTACGACCCCTAACCTTCTCCCCAAACTAACCCTCCCCTCCCCGTGGCATTGATGTCTGGGGAGATGACCTTCTCACCCCGACCCAAATCTTCTAGAAGCAAGACAGGAAGACGAGATCCTCGCTCTCCGTTCCCTCGTGTGTGTGTGTGTGTGTGTGTGTGTGTTCACCATCCTCCCTCCTTCCCTAAGTCATCAGCAAACACAGAACAGCCGTGACTCGGGTTCCGCTCTTCCCACGGGACTCGGGCTCATAATCAACCCAAGATTTATGAGTGATGAGCGATCATTTCTCATGGTGAGGCCTCACTCGTAGACCTAACAGGTTACTCACATTCTCCACCTCCTCAAGATGAGAGTAGTGAGGGGTGAGGGGGGGAAATATACGAGTAACAGTGGTGTAATCACCATCTATTTGTTGTCCTGCACTCATGGGGGCGACACACCACACCACCTTCCCCTCCTCCCAAGCTCTTGGTCCACCAATCTCTGTAATGACAACAGAAGTTTTCAAACTAATGTTTGATGTTTGATTTCACAATCCCGTAACTCGATCTTGATTCAATGATACCATACAGTAACTTCCTCACACACCTTTTTCCCTGAATGAGAGGTTCTTGATTTGGATTGTTTCCGTGTCGTTACGACCTCTGGTCGGTTCTATCGTCAAGGGAGGGTTGGGCGTCCACGACCTCCGGAAGGCGAGCTAACATCACCAGGAAGTACCCCAACTCCACTCCCTCCCACTCCCCCCATCCTTCTCTCTAGTGCTCTCACCCCCACAATCCATCCATCGTCCACCACACACACACACACACACACACACACATACTCACCCACACCACCAACTCCTCACCTCATGTTCTCCGACACCTCCTACTACAGCAGGGGAAAGACAGGCGAGGTGAGGGTACATGGCAGGGTGGGGAAGACACTGCTAAGGGTCTACACCTACTACCACTACTACTACTTCCACTACTACTACTACTACTACTACAACTACTACTACTATATCAACTACTTCTGTTACTACTACTACTACTACTACTACTACTACTACTACTACTACTTCTGCTACTACTATAACTACTACTACTACTACTACTACTACTACTACTACTACTACTACTTCTGCTACTACTATAACTACTACTACTACTACTACTACTACTACTACTACTACTACTACTACTACTTCTGCTACTACTATAACTACTACTACTACTACTACTACTTCTGCTACTACTATAACTACTACTACTACTACTACTACTACTTCTGCTACTACTATAACTACTACTACTACTACTACTACTACTTCTGCTACTACTATAACTACTACTACTACTACTTCTGCTACTACTATAACTACTACTACTACTACTACTACTATACACTCCGAAGCACTAACACTACAGATACTACCAACTATCACCTACTCCCCATCCTCTACTACTATAGCTACTACCCCCACATCATACTACACTCGCACTACACAACTACACACTACTACTACTCACCACTACACAACTACTACTACTATTCTCCACACTCCTACTACTCGAAAGTACAGCAGTGATACATCATCACAACACTGCTACACAACTCTACTACTACTACTACTACTACTACACTACTACTCATACTATCTACTACTAACTACTACTACTACTAACTACTCACTAAATACTACTACTACTACTACTACTACTTCTGTACTACTATAACTACTACTACTACTACTACTACTACTCTACTACATAACTACTACTACTCTAATTCTACTGCTACTACTATAACTACTACTACTACTACTACAACTACTCGTACTTACTACTACTATACACACCTTACTACTACTACTACTACGCTACTACTAAACTACACCATCACTACTACTCCTACTACACTTCTCACTACTACTATAACACTACCTCCTCACACTACTTTCAGCTAAGATACTATTAAACTTCGATCATCTATACAACTCACAAGTTCTTCTACACTACTGCACTACTACGACGTCTAATTGACATCTACTAAACACCACACACTACCACACACTAACTACACACACTACACTACACATACACACTACACTACTACTACGGCTTTGTACACAACTCTACAGACAGCGTACTTACTCTGTACACAAAGAGCCGCAGCAGGTGAGGGACCCGCGGGGGTCCGAGAGGGCCCACAGCACACCCCATCCTACCACGACCCACACACGAAAATGGGGGAGACCCAAAAAGGAGGAATATAATGACAAGAAGCGCAGAGTGATGGTGAGCCCCCCTCCGACCAGAAGAGAAGAGAGGAAAAGAGAGAGAGAGACAGAAGAGAGAGAGAGAGAGAGAGAGAGAGAGAGAGAGAGAGAGAGAGAGAGAGAGAGAGAGAGAGAGAGACCAGACGAGGAGATAAGGAGAGAAAATAAATATTGATAACAAAAAAAAGGGGGGGACTGATATGTCTACTTTCTCCCGGGTGTCTGGCCTGTAGTGAGGAGGTGGGCTCCGTGGGAGATGCATGGGACGGGCCAGCCAGTCAACCAGCCAATCATACAGTCAACCAGTCATACAGTCAGCCAGTCATACAGTCAACCAGTCATACAGTCAACCAGCCAATCATACAACCTAACCAGTCAAAGATGTTAAGACACGATCAGCCAGGGTTGAGCCTCCCCACACGTGTAGTACACAGCACCCGACCACAAATATCGAACTCCCCCACGCCAGGCAGGCACCTTACCCACCTATCCACCAGCCCATTCCACCTCTCCATCAGCTGGTTCCCGTGGTGGAGACAGGCCAGGGATGGAGTGAGGGAGGGAGGGAGGGGAGGGAGGGAGCAGTGGCCCTGACGTTAGCTATGCCAGCCGGACCCACACACTCTTATCTGCCTAGTTTGCCTTGAACACTCCCTCCAGCCGGCCCGGCACACTTCCCTACCTCCCTCTCTCCCTCCCTGCCTGCCTCTCCCTTTCAACACCCGTGTCTGTCTCGCTCCCTACCACTACTACCTTTGTCTCACTCCCTGGCTCCCTCTTTAGCTCACTTCCTACCTCCCTCTTCGTCCTACCCCCTACCTCCCTCTGTCTCACTCCCTACCTCCCTCTGTGGTTCACTCCCTGCCTCCCTCTTCGTCCTACCCCTACCTCCCTCTGTGTCTCACTCCCTACCTCCCTCTGTGTCTCACTCTCTGCCTCCCTCTTCGTCCTACCCCTACCTCCCTCTGTGTCTCACTCCCTACCTCCCTCTGTGTCTCACTCTCTGCCTCCCTCTTCGTCCTACCCCTACCTCCCTCTGTGTCTCACTTCCTACCTCCCTCTGTGGTTCACTCCCTGCCTCCCTCTTCGTCCTACCCCTACCTACCTCCGTGTCTCACTCCCTACCTCCCTCTCTGTCTCACTTCCTACCTCCCTCTGTGGTTCACTCCCTGCCTCCCTCTTCGTCCTACCCCTACCTCCCTCTGTCTCACTCCCTACCTCCCTCTGTGGTTCACTCCCTGCCTCCCTCTTCGTCCTACCCCTACCTACCTCTGTGTCTCACTCCCTACCTCCCTCTCTGTCTCACTTCCTACCTCCCTCTGTGGTTCACTCCCTGCCTCCCTCTTCGTCCTACCCCTTACCTGCCTCTGTCTCACTCCCTACCTCCCCCCGTGTCTCGCTCCCTCCCATTGGCCCCAGGAAGGCACCATCCCTCTCTACGCCTCAGGAAGGGTTCCTCTCGCTGAGGCAAACACGACTCCATACTGAGTACGTGAGATCCTCAACCCACCTCTGTAACCTGAGTCAGGATGGGTCACAGGTGATCTGTACTGATTGACTCATCCTGTATTGTACCTGAGTCTTTTTTTTTTTCATGCTGAAAGTTTCAGTCAAAAAAAAAAAGGTCCACACACTGAAGTCTGGCCTCAAGTGAACTTTGAAAAGGGGTACACGAACGTAAGCAGAGAAAAGGAAAGACATTTTTAAGCGTATCAAAAGAAGCAGAGACCCTGCCTTTATGAACAAGGTCAGGTCGTAGGGTGTTAGGAAAAAAATATATATATGAGAGTTACAAAGCTTAGCAGTGTAGGGGGAGAAAAACATAGACATCACAACAACCGCATTTTTCTTTGAGTTGCCAACAGCCACACGGTAGTCATATGACGGTGTGGCATGTCAAGTATTACGTGGTGTAGGTAAATGGCGAGGAGGAGGGGTCGCGGGGCGCACACAAGCTGCCAGAGCTCTCAGCTGCAGGTAATACCAACAGGAGAAGGAAAGTGAACCAACACTGCGGCGCAGGGGGGGCAAGTGGTGTCAGGCAGCGAGGTCAGACTGGGAGAGTTGATAAGTCGGAGCGCTTCGACACCGACTCATGCATGACTTAGCTATAACCAACCACCTCAGATGTGAGAGCAGTGCTCCATACAAGGACGAACCAATCTTCTCTACCACACAAACGGAGCAGATGTTCAACAAGAGAAGAATTTCCAGCATCGAAACAGGATTCTCTTGTTTCCTTTAAGAAACACACTTTGCTACGTTTGGAATCCGAGGTTTCTAGGCCAGGCCGGATGTTACAATGATACCAAATACGTTAACTAGGTTGAACGCTGGAATGACAGAGCCATCGAAAGAGATAGGCGGCAAGTTGTGAGGTGTGTCTGAGGCATTTAGCCAAGTTTCGTCTGCCCCACTGAGATATCTTGCCTACATGAAGTCTTTGAGTTTGCCGAGGAAGTTGTGTCGAAACCAGACGCTGATTGAGTGAAAGAGAACAGAGCGGGTTTGACGGAAGTTGAGAAACGCAGCGTTGAGTCGTCAGCGTGTGAGTGAGTGTATTCTCCTATCAGTCGAGGAGAGCAAACGAATGACGATGAGGAGGAAGGTCTGTAGGAGACAAGACAGAACCTTGAGGGACACCGCTGTAATTCGTACATCCTCCCCTCAGCCCACCTCCGTCATCTACCTCACATACTACTCCACCTACATAACCTAGGTACAGACCCATCCTGTACTGTGCCCGTACAAATGTACAGAATACATAGGGTCTTCCTGTGACCACCTCTCTAACATGCTCAGGAGCCATCTATGCTTCGTGCAGAGTGTACGCTCGCTCACACACTCGGCACATCTCGAGTGTCATGTCCCGCCGGGCTGCGGTGTGGAGACCAAAGGACGACCGGGGTGGACCTGCCGGGGTTGTGTGTGTGTGTGTGTGGTGCTCAGCGACCAGGGTCCTCGGGGCTCCCACTTCCAGGCCAATTCGTCCACGCTGGCTGCAGTCACCTCCCAGGCCATAGGTCAGGTCAAGACGGGGTCATCCAGCTGATACAGATCGCCGCGAAGCATCGTACCATACACACTCTATAAAACCACTCCGTAGTAGTCTCTGTGTTTCGTTCAACTGTTACTTCACGCACTTGGCGACAACCCCGGAGTGAACTCAGGGTGTCGTGGGATTTGAAGGATCGACCACATTCCGAAGCGGAATGATTCAAAGGTCGTTTGAACCAAGAGATGGGACCCCACGAGTGTACAGTACAACTCCCTCCTCGTACAGTAAAACAAGCACACACACACACACAAATACCTAACATACACATGCAATATGGTGTAGCGGTTGGCGATGCTGGCCATGAAGTATTCACGGGCCTCCCGGGGTCGAGGGCATAGGTTCGAATCCTAGTTGCAGCAGTCGATCCACAGTCAACCCAGCTCTTCATCCACCCCTTGGGATTGGTCGATAAAATAGGTACCAGACTTAGGCTAGGGGGTATATATATATATATATATATATATATATATATATATATATATATATATATATATATATATATATATATATATGATTCTCTCACGTGACCTTTGCGTACACATTCCTTCCCTAACTTTTTGTGTGGTCAGGAGAAATCAGCCTCACTCACTCGACCAGAATAAACATTAAAGAAAAACTTGTCCACATAAACAGCAGGACAAGTAGTAGTACACTTGTGTGCTTGTTGTGCTCACAAGTGATGGCAGTACAACCCTGCCCCATGGGGTGGGTGTTGGCAGTACAACCCTGCCCCATGAGGTGGGTGTTGGCAGTACAACCCTGCCCCATGAGGTGGGTGTTGGCAGTTCAACCCTGCCCCACGGGGTGGGTGTTGGCAGTACAACCCTGCCCCATGGGGTGGGTGTTGGCAGTACAACCCTGCCCCATGAGGTGGGTGTTGGCAGTACAACCCTGCCCCATGGGGTGGGTGTTGGCAGTACAACCCTGCCCCACGGGGTGGGTGTTGGCAGTACAACCCTGCCCCATGGGGTGGGTGTTGGCAGTACAACCCTGCTCCATGGGGTGGGTGTTGGCAGTACAACCCTGCCCCATGGGGTGGATGTTGGCAGTACAACCCTGCCGCATGGGGTGGGTGTTGGCAGTACAACCCTGCCCCTTGGGGTGGGTGTTGGCAGTACAACCCTGCCCCATGGGGTGGGTGTTGGCAGTACAACCCTGCCCCTTGGGGTGGGTGTTGGCAGTACAACCCTGCCCCTTGGGGTGGGTGTTGGCAGTACAACCCTGCCCCATGGGGTGGATGTTGGCAGTACAACCATGCCCCATGGGGTGGGTGTTGGCAGTACAACCCTGCCCCATGGGGTGGGTGTTGGCAGTACAACCCTGCCCCATGGGGAGGGTGTTGGCAGTACAACCCTGCCCCATGGGTTGGGTGTTGGCAGTACACTCCAGCCCCACGGGGTGGGTGTTGGCAGTACAACCTTGCCCCACGGGGTGGGTGTTGGCAGTACAACCTTGCCCCGGGGGTGGGTGTTGGCAGTATAACCCTGCCCCATGGGGTGGATGTTGGCAGTTCACCCCAGCATCGGGGGGAAGGAGGAGGGGGATGTGTTGGCAGTACGCCCCAGGCCCCGTGGGTGTGCGTGGTGGTGGTGGGGGTGTTAGCACGTCTTACAAAAAAACCCACCATCTTCAGCAACCTCACCAAAGTCTAATACAGGAGGCGGCATCCGCCTTCCTCCGCCACCTCCACGGGAGACGTACAACACAGCCCCCTGGTCTACTGCAGGTATATGGTAGCACACCTGCTGGCCCCCCACTTGACACACGACACGCGTTCGATTCCAACCCCACTTCAAGCATCATCCCTAACGAATCCTCTGCCACCATTACCACCTATCCTCCTCACTCACCTTCACCCCTCTCAAACATAGCACCCGTTCGACCACCACACTAGGAAAACTAAAACTAAAAGCCATTTTGACTCTCTAGTATAGCACTTCTTATAGCTATAATATAGTATAATAGTAATATATAGTGTAGTATAGTATAATATAGTATTACAAAACACTATAATTGAATTATAGGTTCTCATTAGACTTTCTAAACATGTCTAAATACTACACACTCCCATTTGACTCGCTAATTCTATCCAAGTAAACAATAACCCGTATTAAGTCAATCCCTTTATAAAGGTATTAAGGTAATCTTGTGTTGAGTTCCCCATTCAAAAAAAAGTTCAAGAAAACGGGAATGACTCATCTGAAGAAAAAGGAATGTAGGTTATAACAGGACCTTGGGTTCTGGTGTTAACAAAACGGGTAATTATAATTACCTAATGGGGTAATTTACCCCCGTCTCGGGTAATTAGTTTCTTATGGACGATTAATTAGTGTTGATTGTATGAAGGACTTTACACATTATATTTTGTGAGGTACGTATGAGCTTGACTGGTGATGTGTGAGAGAGAGAGAGAGAGAGAGAGAGAGAGAGAGAGAGAGAGAGAGAGAGAGAGAGAGAGAGAGAGAGAGAGAGAGAGAGAATGCATCTGCGTGTGGCTGGGCTATGTGTCGACACTTGTTTCCTGGGTACAATTGGTGTCGCTGGGTTCGAACCCCCACCCGCACGCCCTCCCGACCGTCAGGGGGGGGGGTTCACAGTCAACCCAGCTGTTCATCCTCCCCTAAGGGTCGGTTGATGAAATGGGTACCTAGCTTACAAGGGCTAGGGTATATATATATATATATATATATATATATATATATATATATATATATATATATATATATATCATACTTTGTCGCTGTCTCCCGCGTCAGCGAGGTAGCGCAAGGAAACAGACGAAAGAATGGCCCAACCCACCCACATTCACATGTCTATATATACACGTCCACACACGCACATATACATACCCATACATTTCAACGTATACATCCATATACACACACACAGACATATACATATAGACACACGTACATAATTCATACTTGCTGCCTTTATTCATTGCCCGTCAATACCTTTGTGTATTCCTGACCTCCCGGCCCAGAGGAGTGAGGAGTGACCATCCTATTCTTGCAAGATTCTCAAATATGTTTGGTCAGTGAGTCGGTAATTTCTTTTTTAACTTCAATGTTCAAGGTAATTTGCAAGTTCCATCACTCTGTCGCCTTTAATATCTGCAGCTTTTAGTTATGTATCAGTTTCTTTGATGCCTGTGTATTTAGCCGTCAAGCATACACTATTGGATATGGTAATTGTCTTCCTTCTAAAATTATTTCAAGTTCTGTCAAAGTTTCAAGGTGTTCCATTCCTACGTTTCAAGGTGTTCCATTCCTACGTTTCAAGGTGTTCCATTCCTACGTTTCAAGGTGTTCCATTCCTACGTTTCAAGGTGTTCCATTCCTACGTTTCAAGGTGTTTCATTCCTACGTTGCAATGTGTTCTATTCCTACGTTTCAAGGTGTTCCATTCCTACGTTTCAAGGTGTTTCATTCCTACGTTGCAATGTGTTCTATTCCTACGTTTCAAGGTGTTACATTCCTACGTTTCAAGGAGTTCCATTCCCACGTTCTAAGGTGTTCCATTCCTATGTTTCAAGGTGTTCCAATCCTACGCTTCAAGGTGTTCCATTCCCACGTTTCAAAGCGTTTCATTCCTGCGTTTCAAGGTGTTCCACTCTTACGTGTGGACTTATCAGGGTATTTCCATAAGGCCCCACCTCCAGCTCAGCTTGACCAGACAACACAACAACGTTCAGTCTTCCTAACACACACACACACACACACACACACACACGCACTGTGGCCAATCCTCCAACACCAGCTTTCTAGAACTCTCTCCCTCCCTCCACCTCTGACGGCTCGCACCGCTCACCTCCTCACTCCTCGCTGCAACCTTCCCAAGAGGTTAGGTCAATTACATCTCCAACTTCTCGTATATATATATATATATATATATATATATATATATATATATATATATATATATATATATATATATCCCTGGGGATAGGGGAGAAAGAATACTTCCCACGTATTCCCTGCGTGTCGTAGAAGGCGACTAAAAGGGGAGGGAGCGGGTGGCTGGAAATCCTCCCCTCTCTTTTTTTTTTTTTTTTTTTTTTTTTTAATTTTCCAAAAGAAGGAACAGAGAAGGGGGCCAGGTGAGGATTTTCCCTCTAAGGCCCAGTCCTCTGTTCTTAACGCTACCTCGCAAATGCGGGAAATGGCGAATCGTATGAAAAATATATATATATATATATATATATATATATATATATATATATATATATATATATATATATATATATATATATATATAGGAAATCCTCCCTTTTTTTTAATCTTCCAAAAGAAGGAACAGAGAAGGGGGCCAGGTGATGATATTCCCTCAAAGGCCCAGTCCTCTGTTCTCAACGCTACCTCGCTAACGCGGGAAATGGTGAATAGTATGAAAGAAAGAATATATATATATATATATATATAGATATATATATATATATATATATATATATATATATATATATATATATATATATATAAACCTGACCTTATAGGTACACATCTTGTGTGTTCAAGCGAGTCTTTTGCTGTTGCAACACCCGACGCAGAGTTGCTCAAACCATGTGTGTCTACACACACACACACACACACACACACACACACACACACACACCAGGAACAATAGAATTACAGGAACTCCAATCAACAGCCCATTGAACAAGCCGCGACGGTACGATCCTTGAGCACGACGGTACGATCCTTGAGCACGATGGTACGATCCTTGAACACGACGGTACGATCCTTGAACACGACGGTACGATCCTTGAGCACGACGGTACGACACTTGAGCACGACGGTACGATCCTTGAGCACGACGGTACGATCCTTGAGCACGACGTTACGATCACTGAACACGTCAGTAAGAAGAGCCCAGGCCAGTAGACCTGAGGGTTGTACCGTCGTGCTCTGTGAGACTTGAGTCGTACTGACTGTCACTCAACTGGTGAGTGTGAGTGACTTGTGAACTACCCTGTTTGGTTAGCGATTGTCGTGCGATTCAGTCACTTGGAAACGCGTCGTGTGATCTATCGAATCTGACCGATCGACTGTGCTCCTCCCTCTCAAAACAGTCGACGGAGGCGTCTCGACTGTCGACTGTGTGTCAGCTCAGCTCTCTAAACTGTCGACGGGTTGGCCTGTCTGGGCCCGAGCCATGGTCCGTGGTGAGGGACCACTTCGGCCTGACCACCCCGGGCCATGACATGACTACCTCAGCCTCCTGGCCCTCGCGTGGGCCAGGCACAAAGGAGGGAGGGAAGGAGGGAGGAGGGTCCATGGGGCCTTCAGTCGACCACGGCGCCACCTTGAGTCCACCACAACAAAGGCACACCAGCCACGCCCTCTCTCATGTTTGATCACGCACCACAATCACGCCCACTAGTACGCTCCTCCGCACGGTTAGCCAGGCCAACCAGCTGGCCACGCTCCATCACGCCCAAATAACAACTGACACGCCCACACACACCAGCACACTCGCCCACAGAACAGGAGACACGCCCAACAGACCATTAGACACTCCCAACACACGAGCAGACACGCCCACACACACCAGAAGACACGTCCAACACACCAACAGACACGCCCAACACACCAACAGACACGTCCACAAACCAGTAGACACGCCCACACAGACCAGAAGACACGTCCAACACACCAGCAGACACGGCCAACACACCAACAGACACGCCCACAAACCAGTAGACACACCCACACACCAGCAGACACGCCCACACACACCAGCAGACACGCCCACACACACCAGCGGACACGTCTAACACACCAGCAGACACGCCCCCACACAACACTCACGCCCACACACCAGCAAACACGCCCCCACACACCAGTAGACACGCCCCCACACACCAGTAGACACGCCCCCACACACCAGTAGACACACCCACACACCAGTAGACGCCCCCACACACCAGTAGACACGCCCCCACACACCAGTAGACACGCCCCCACACAACACTCAAGCCATGTATCACCTAGACCCAGTTCACCACATTCCTGGCACCTCACAACGTTACTGTCGCTCTCCAGCCACCCTCACCTGTAACGCCTGCCTCTCGTCACACGCACCCCCTCCCCACTTCGATCCCTCTCTCTCAGCCACCCCTTTACGTAACCCGTGACGGACGTGTCCACGTGACA
>NC_092231.1:6698196-6708196 GCF_036320965.1 Panulirus ornatus
CCAAGACGACTGTACGACCCTACTAGAGCACGACGGAACGACCCGTTGGGGGACGACCTTTTGACCATCCTGCTTTAGAGTCGTGCACGGCGTCGTGCTCAAGTGGACACAGTACGACCTTGAGCCACAATGTCCACAAACAAGCGGTTGGATCCAAACATCACCACTTAACCCTACACGTCAAGCTGAGCTAACAAGAAATAATCAATATCATTACCTATCCTCAATCATATGTAAACAGCAATATAATCACCTATCCTCAATCATATCTTAACAGATATGAACCGGTGAGTTGATGTGGGGGAGGTGAAGCAAAAAGAAGTAATCCTGATATAAATATACAGCACTGCGAGCCACTTGATGAACTGGATTTAAGAAGCTGGGGTAGGTGAGGGAGAGGGTCAAGTAACCCCCGGGTCAGCTGTGACTTAAGGTGGGTGTGAGAGGGGTGAGTCAGGCCAGCCAACTCTCCCAGATCAACTGTTGCTGTACAGCCAAAGGGGTTGGGCCCGACAGACCCCGTGCTGGTGGCGATTGTGAAACTCCCTCGTGACCTGATCCAGGTCGGAATGATACGAACCCCCCCCCCCTCCCCCTCCTTAACTCCAGCTGTGTGGCATTACCACAACTGGTACATCAAGGTTTAGCATCATAAGGTCGATGGCCTTACCCATTACATGCAGTACCTTTAACCTTCTGCCAATGGTTATTTGAAAACTTCGAGTACAGTAACTTTACGATAGGTACGATAGCTTGTATGAAATATGACAATAGACCCTTGCGTACGTTAACTTCTTTTCCTTAGACGATATAACCACATAAGTAAAAGAACTCAATCTACTAAATACGATACCCTTCCTCTTAGGTGCAATAACTGTCCCATACATACGATACCACTATTTGCAATACGATAGAACAACCTGAGTACATCTAATTTCTTACCTCTTTGACTATGATAACTGTCCAATGCATACGATATCAACATTTCCAACACAAGTCAACTAAAAGTGTACAATAACTTTATCTCTCAAGTACGATAGCTTACCCCTTTGAGTATGAATAACAGTCCAATGCGTACGATATCACTTCTTTAAACCTATGATAGCAAGACCCTTATACGATAGCAATATTGAAGATAATATCACCAATTCAGGAGTGTTTATCTGAAAACACGTTCTCTCAGTAAAGATGATCAAACGCCCTGAAGACAACGATAACCCGTTTTGAGCACAACTCAGCCTCTTTCAGCAAGATGACTCCACACCCACTCGGGTACAACAATTTAAGCCCTTGAGTACGATGACTTAAACCTCTGAGAATGAACCATAACACTGTGAGGGTGTACACCAGCGTAGTCACATGCCAACCTTCCCTCAGTTTTGTAAAATTCTGGATACAGGACACACTGAGGCTCCCCCATAGCCAGGGAAACAATATTATACCTTATACATTCACGGATGAATTGAAGTCTTATGAAAGATGATAGACTGTAAATAAGATAGAATGATAAACTAAAAACAGATAATAATGATAATAATAATAATAATAATAATAATAATAATAACAATAATAATAATAATACAACAATATAATGGTAATAATAATAACGATAATAATAATAATAATAATAATAATAATAATCATAATAACAATAATAATAAAAACAATAATAATAATACAATAATATAATAATAATAATAATAATAATAATAATCACGATAATAATAACAATAATAATAATAATAATAATAATAATAATAATAACAATAATAATAACAAATGCGAGCGAGAGACCATTTCTTCGTGAGTTCTTGGCACATTGAAATACATCCATTGTCACTTATCATCATTAATAACGACAATACACTTTTAATCGTCATTATCAAAAATCATAACGACATACTTTCTCCCGACCGTACGAAAAACTATATAAACTTTCTTCCCAATTAACGTTGTCAGGTGACTAATTAAGAGAGTTTAACATCGTGAAACAGACAGCGAAACTGCTTTCTACATCGCTTGTATATTTCCTCTTCCATTCTCTGTTCCGTAATTCTTCCATTCGTCTTATTTTTCCTTCCTCTCTAAACTGTTGTTTCTCATGATCAACAACCCTGTGGCTCCCGGCCAACCAAGAGGTCTTCAAACTTGACAGTGGGAGGGGGATCTACAGCGGGAAAGGGGCCTATATTGCCAGTGGGAGGGGGATCTACAGTGGGAGAGGGGTCTATATTGACAGTGGGAGGGGGTCTACAGTGGGAGAGGGGTCTATATTGCCAGTGGGAGGGGGGTCTACAGCGGGAAAGGGGCCTATATTGCCAATGGGAGGGGGATCTACAGTGGGAGAGGGGTCTATATTGACAGTGGGAGGGGGTCTACAGTGGGAGAGGGGTCTATATTGCCAGTGGGAGGGGGTTCTATACTGCCAGGGGGAGAGGGATCTATATTGCCAGGGGGAGAGGGATCTATACTGCCAGGGGGAGAGGGATCTATATTGCCAGGGGGAGAGGGATCTATATTGCCAGGGGGAGAGGGATCTATATTGCCAGGGGGAGAGGGATCTATATTGCCAGGGGGAGAGGGATCTATATTGCCAGGGGGAGGGCGATCTATATTGCCAGGGGGAGAGGGATCTATACTGCCAGGGGGAGAGGGATCTATATTGCCAGGGGGAAAGGGATCTATATTGCCAGGGGGAGAGGGATCTATATTGCCTGGGGGAGAGGGATCTATATTGCCAGGGGGAGAGGGATCTATATTGCCAGGGGGAGAGGGATCTATATTGCCAGGGGGAGAGGGATCTATATTGCCAGGGGGAGCGGGATCTATATTAACCTTCTGGACCACATGACGGTACGACCCTTAGGGAGTAAAGGATGGCGCGGCCTTTGACCTGACCGTCAAAGGCCTGGTTGAAGGTCGGCCCATTACACCTAAGGGTTGGGTCGTCATGCTCAAGGGTCGTACCGTTATATCAAAGGCCAGTATTTACGTGCTCGAGTCGTACTGTCGTGCTTAGGGGTCGTACCTTCGTGCTCAATGGTCATACTACCGTGGTCCAAGGGGCACAATGTCGTGCTCACGAGGGTCGTACCGTCGCGCCAACGGTTCGTCGTACCGTGCCACGTTCAAGTGGTGGGGGGAGGAGGGTCGTACCACCATCGTACTGGAGTCGTACTGTCGTGGGAGTTTGGTGAGGATGGAGGGGAAAGTCCCGACAACGGATGCTGAAGCGGGGGGGAAATGAGAAGCCTCATTCACACCTCATTATGAGGTGAACAGCCGCTTGATGAAGACGACCCCCCTAGCCATGAGTAGGTCAGAGAGAGAGAGAGAGAGAGAGAGAGAGAGAGAGAGAGAGAGAGAGAGAGAGAGAGAGAGAGAGAGAATGGATGTAGGCCAATGCGGCCCTTCTTCGTTTGTTCCCGGCACTGCCTCGTTAACGCAGGAAACGGCGATCAAAGGTGTGTGTGTGTGTGTGTGTGTGTGTGTGAAAACAATTCGTAAAAATATTACCTTATATTTCCTATCTATATCTACCTAACCACACTGAAAAAGACTACTGAAATGCTACCGTCAAATATGAAAACCAAAAGAGATACGAGGAATGGAACGAAGTATATCATGACGTCAAATCTCTAAACCGAAAGAGACACTAGGAACGGAACATTAGTTTCCTAATACTAATCTTAGAATCTATTCGGGCGTTTTTAATACATATATACAATACAAATACAGTATCAAATATCATATATTACATTTTTCGAACATGAGACAAAACGTCAAAAAACTTATTTCCATCATAATCCTTAAAATCTTGAACTTAAAAATAGAATATTTGATGAACGATAAAACAGCAAGGCAAAACGATTATTATAACGCTAGGTCAGCGTCATGCTGAGAACATTAACTAGCACCAAATAATCCTGGCTCAATCGGATATACTTAAGACTCGACGGACTAGCGAATCCAGGAAATGCAACCCCCAAAAAAACAGTTAAAATACAAATACCTTCCAACCCGGGACGACCTTCTGTCCGGTAAAGTTTCATCACGATTCAACTTTTAGATCCTGTTATGTCGTTATCGTGCCCCAGGCAGCTGCCGCACCCGGCACCAAACATATCCAGCGAACGATTTCAGGCAGCCGCCGCACCCGGTACCAAACATATCCAGCGAACGATTTCCTCAGCGAACTACAAAATTACTGTATACATTTCACAGTATTAACGGTTTCGTAGAGGCAATGCAAACACAGTTTTCGGTTTCATTGCGTTTGTAAATGTTAGTGAACCACTTGACCGCCAAGACCAAGTTCCCAAAAGCTGCCATATAATTTGCCCAAAGTTTATGGCGGTTTTATGTTACATTTCCGATAAAAAAAAACGCTAAATTTTGTATTTCAATATGGAAGTACATTCTCATCCGTCTCTGAGGGACGTAAAAAGGCTTGTGCTGTAGTGTACACACAGCTCGTCACTTGTCCATACTGAAGGCTACTGAGTTCTCTGAGACCAAATGGAGCCAGTGAATTGGTTCGCCACGTAAACATGCGAACGCAAATGGAATAAAATTACAATCACGATGATCCGGGCAAATTTACTGGTCGTCACTTCAGGTAGAGCAATTTCTACAAATTGGTTTCCACGGAGAAAGACACATTGCTAAGCAAAACATACGGGGGGGTTTGAATGACATAATATCAGTGAACTTTTGCAGATGTTTCCGATCGTACATGATAACATCGAGAAAAAAAAAATTGTTTCCTACATGAATTAATTTGTTCACACGAGTAAAACACAGATGTTATATAATTCTTGCGCCTGTCTCATTCCTTGGTCTATTCGTGCAAATGAACCCGAGGCTTTTGACTGGAACGGTCCGTACGGGTGAATTAACAGGATTACTCGCAAGGTAAACTCTTAATGTCTGTTTCGCTCTTAAGACATGACGCTACCTGAATCTCCTTGAGCATGATTCAGAGAAACTACCTTTCACTATGTCCCCATCCTGCAGGCGTTCTCAGAAATCTGCCCTGCTGTCAATACCCCCGCCTCTATTTCCTGAGGATGGCATTTCCGAATATTCCTGATTTATGTCTGGGTACGGCGGACGCTGCAATGCATTGTGAAGAAACGCGGATGCGTTCGTATAGTCGGATACCTGGAGAACGGACGGAGCGCATGTTTAGGCTGAAACCATCCGAATGCAATATAGCTTTAGAATGATGTACAAGAATGTGATATATATATATATATATATATATATATATATATATATATATATATATATATATATATATATATAGAGAGAGAGAGAGAGAGAGAGAGAGAGAGAGAGAGAGAGAGAGAGAGAGAGAGAGAGAGAGAGAGAGAGAGAGATGTTCAGCGCGAGAGCTCTCCGTCCTTCGAGAACGACTAGAATAAAAGAAATAATTATAATCATCATTATCTATCATTGTAAAGTCCTCATAATCCTCTCATAAAGAATATTAGAAATGCAAACGCAGAAATAAAATAAACTGGGAAGAATATTTCACGAAGCAGAAAAGAAAATATTAAAAAATATGGCAAACCAAATAATTATGTAAATACAACTTGCTCATCAGACTAGCAATAAACGGCCACATAAGAAAATGTTAGAATAACAAAGTTTAACCTGGTTATCTAACCTAAGGTAACCTAGCTTAACCTAGCTGCCTAACCTAACCTAACCTTCCCCTATCCACCTGCTACCCCACCAGACACGATCCAATCCCCAGCTCCCTTCAAGACACAGTGACTCCCAGCCATATGGCTTGCCTCCCTCCTTCCCTCCCCCATACACCTCAACCCCCAGAC
The DNA here is from genome assembly GCF_036320965.1 of Panulirus ornatus. NCBI lineage: Eukaryota > Metazoa > Arthropoda > Malacostraca > Decapoda > Palinuridae > Panulirus > Panulirus ornatus. Next base: position 6,704,037 of record NC_092231.1, read on the forward strand.
ACAGCCACTCCCCCTCCCCCTTAAACTCCACGACCTTCAAACAGAACGCCCCCTACCTCCCCCCCCCAGACCCCACGACCCCCAGATATAAGGCTTTCCCAACCTCCTCCCTCTTACCCCCACCCCACCTCCCTCCTACCCCCACCATCCCTTCCTACCCCAGACTTCACGACAACCACACATACGGCGCTTAACACCCCCACACAATCCTTGACCCCCCTCCGACCTTTTGCGAAGCCGTGACTCCGTCACGTGAGTACACACACACACACACACACACACACACAGTCAGGTGTGGATTATGTGATGTTCAGATGTGGTACTATAGACGCGCGCCCCCAGCAGCTCAATGGTCTTATAAGGCTTCTCTTATATAAGACATGTATTTGAACAATTCATATATATATATATATATATATATATATATATATATATATATATATATATATATATATATATATATATATAAGGATTTGTTATACAAGGAATATCGACTCCCAGGAAGGGTCATACGTGCAGTGATAATATGTACGATCGTACAATTATCTTGAAGACTTATAGAAGGTGTTCAAGTTTTATAATCATTCTGAACACTTATAGTAGAAGGTGATCGAGTCTTAAATCACTTATGGAAAGTGTTCAAGCTTTTCTTCTTTTTTTTTGCCGCTGTTGGTGACACTGACGACCTTAATTATAAGCCTGACACTTGATAGGCCTAACACCCCCAAAAATAATAATAATAATAATAATAATAATAATAATAATAATAATAATAATCATAATGATAATAATAAGAATAATAATAATAATGATAATAATAATAATAATAATAATAATAATATTAATAATAATAATAATAATAATAATAATAATAATAATAATAATAATAATAAATAACCAAGCCACTCCGAACTCATATAGATTAGTGGACGGAAAAGTCAAAATCATATAATTCTCTAAGTATAAATGTTAGTAACAGACTTTCCTAACAAAGAACATTTTCCAATTATAAACCTGAGCAAAATCTACAATACTCCTGTTAAGTGTGGTTATCTGAAGTGCTTAACTTTACATAGTTCTTATGTGAGAAATATCTTGACACGGTGGGGTTGGGAGAGAGGAATCTATGGAAGGTCTAATGAGTGTTGTGTGGAGCAGAGGGACGACAGGCATGGGTGCTGGGCTACCCCCATCATATCTGACGGAGGATCAGTGCTGGTGGTGGGGAACCTGATTTATCATATCGACATAAAATCTCTGGTGTGGGGCGCATACCTTACCCTGTAAGTCATCAGTCCTCGTATTTATACAAAATACGAACAGATGTATATCAAAGCTCCATCATATATATATATATACGGGAGCGGGTGGCTGGAAATCCTCCCCTCTCGTTTTTTTTGTTTTCTAATTTTCCAAAAGAAGGAACAGAGAAGTGGGCCAGGTGAGGATATTCCCTCAAAGGTCCAGTCCTCTGTTCTCCACGCTACCTCGCTAATGCGGGAAATGGCGAATAGTGTTAAAGAAAAGATATATATATATATATATATATATATATATATATATATATATATATATATATATATATATATATATATATATATACACACGTGTGTGTGTGTGTGTGCCACCTGAATTGTACACATGTTACACAGATGTGGAACACCATCCCACTAGCTCAGGGATATGGGCGAGACAGGGGTGTGACAGAGAGAGAGAGAGAGAGAGAGAGAGAGAGAGAGAGAGAGAGAGAGAGAGAGAGAGAGAGAGAATGTGTGTGTGTGGGAGGCAGCAGCAACAGCTGGGTAAGGCGGGCGACGACGCTGCTGCACCTGCTAACCTTGGGGCAACTGGACACCCGGGCGATTGACTCCCACACACACACACACACACACACACACACAGACACACACACACACAGACACACACACACACAGACACACACACACACTTCATACCCCTCCCAGGACCGTATGATTGCCCCACACCCCCTTCACAACGCACTCTTGTCCACCATTATCTTCTCAATACGATTATCCATAGACAAATAATAATATCAATCCCCTAAATATACATATTTTGTGTCAAAAAAAAAAAAAAGAAACAGAGCTACGCTACAAATAATGGCAGAATTCTGCTAGGCTCTTTTGTTTCTAAATCGGACTAAACCATATGACATTCCACGATTAAATTATCGCATCTTACAACAGTGGATTTCCATATATTTTCATCCTTTGTTGCGAACGGGTCAATGTGAGCCAATGTATATAAGTGGCGGGATGGGCGGGTTCAGAAGCCGAAAGCAAGCGAGCATCGCCGCCCCAACCTTGGAGGTAACCCGACCCTCTCCTTATCTTACCCGTTGTGGAACCAGATTCTCATTTCGAGCCCGGGATCTAATCCGATCGCATTCAAACCCCCCTCCCTCTCCTCCTCCTCCTCCCCTCAGCCCAGACGGACGTGTCATCTATACTTAATCCTCCCCCCCCCCGCCTCCCAAAGGACATGACTCGGATCAATACACGTTCCTAATGTGACCTTAGAATTACCAGATCCCATTGAGTTTTCCTACGTGTCTTTCCACGTACCGAAAACGACGAGGGGGTGGAGGGGAGGGGAGAGGGACGATTACCTTCGACGTACAGAAAACGACAAGGGGGTGAGGGACGATTACCTTCGACGTACAGAAAACGACATGAGGGGGAGATGATTGCCTTCAACGGCGATTACCTTCGACGCATAGAAAACGACAAGGGGGCGTGGAGGGGGGACGAGTTATAATAGCAAGATATCCACTTAAATTCTTCATAAGCCTCCACTAAGGCCAGGCTGATATCCGTGAGCCTCTACACACACACACACACACACATAGGTCAGGTCAGGTCAGGTCAAATATAAGGTCAGGATTGATAATGTTCCTGATTAATGATGTTTTGGAATTTCTAGAAGAATTGATGACCAGGATATAAAACGATACAAAACCCGACATGGGCGAGACCGGGAGGGCCAGGTTGTCAACTGGTGGCCAGACACACACACACACACACACACACACGGACAGACAGAGAGATATATGGTCGTGCGGGCTGTAGCCTTGACGTCTCTCCTACTAATTTTCAGCCTTATGCCATCATACCAGAGGTGTATAGCACTATGTGGTGTCCTGAGGTTTGATATATATATATATATATATATATATATATATATATATATTTCTTTCGTCTGTTTCCTTGCGCTACCTCGCAGACGCGGGAGACAGCGACAAAGTATAAAAAAAAAAAAAAAAAAAAAAATATATATATATATTCCAAATCATCGTTCTTGTGTTACGATAAAACTGGATTAATATACTGTTTTTTCAATGTATGGTTAAGATGGAATATCTATAATTCGATATAGCTTGAAAATCATTATTCAAAAATTATCATTATCATTATTATTATTATTATTATTATTATTTTATCTTAATCCGCATCTTGTACTACAGACTCCCACACCATGGTACTTCCGGTCAACGTTTAAACATTGAAATTTATTATACACAATTATCGAAACATTGCCTCCTCCCCCCACCCCCCCCTTCCCAAACGAGGGTGCAAGTAGGTAACCCCCACTCCCCCCCCCCCCCCCCCTGCACAACACCTCACAGCCTTACGTAACACAACCTTGCTAACCGGGAAGAAGGAGGAGGAGGAGGAGGAGGGGTTTTAGCGAAGACATGCGAGGCGAAAATGAACCCCCTTTCTGTGTCGCTTGCTTCATCAAACTACAGGAATTCATTCAGCTTCTGTAATACGTAATACATAAGTGTTACAAACTCTCTGCTTCCTCTTCCCCCCTCGACAATCCCCCTCCCCCCTCGTCAAAACCCACGACTTCTTCCCTCCACCGTCCCTCCGTCCTTACGAGCCCAAGACAACGGTTGGTATACCCCGTGGCCCACGCCACTCCGCCCCGCGTCCTAAAACGCATCCGCGACCTCGGCTTCGCCTCAACCAACGCCAAACCACTTCAGTTCTCTTGATAACTTTTAAGTGTATGATCTACCACCAGAAAATGATGAGAGTCATTTTCTAAAATGCTCACAGAGGAGATGAATAATTGTCTTGAAATGTCTTTTTTTTTTTTAAAAAACATCAGATCTGATGATCATCTCGTGTTTT
>NC_092231.1:6713196-6768196 GCF_036320965.1 Panulirus ornatus
TTAGTTTAATCATTTTCTTCTTCCTAAACCTGTGAAAATAAAGATGCTAAGTCGGGCGGCCATCCGTGCGTGTGGGCGCCCGCGCCGAGCACCGATCTCCACCCTACTCGTGACTTTCTCCCACGGCAGCTAGCACAACGAACCAACCCTCACACCCCACACACCTTCCCTCCTCCTCCTCCTCCTCCCACGGCAGCCAGCACAACGAACCAACCCTCACGCCCCCACACACCTTCCCTCCTCCTCCTCCTCCCACGGCAGCCAGCACAACGAACCAACCCTCACATCCCACACACCTTCCCTCCTCCTCCTCCTCCCACGGCAGCCAGCACAACGAACCAACCCTCACACCCCCACACACCTTCCCTCCTCCCACGGCAGCCAGCACAACGAACCAACCCTCACACCCCACACACCTTCCCTCCTCCTCCTTCTCCTCCCATGCTTGCCTCCTCGCTACACCCATACCACAATACCACAACCCCAGGACACCCGCCACAACAGGTACTTTATCACAAAAAGCTTGAAACCAATTCTTTTGGGTAACCCGTTTATCCAATCAGCCCAACTGTACCCAGAGGGCGTTAACATTACAAATATCTAAATATCGGTAACAAAACAGGTCCAAATTACTTGATATTTTTCTTCTTACTAATTAATTGAATTTAACAAATATAAGCAAAACCCTTAACATTTAGAAGGAACAGTGGTTCAATGTTCATTTTCTTCAACTTTTTCTAATATTACATACTTTCCAACTAAGTATTTATACCACTGACGCCAAATGCCAAGACGAAATTATATATATATATATATATATATATATATATATATATATATATATATATATATATATATATATATATATATATATCCCACGAAACTTTCACACGTTCCCACGAGGCCTGATAATCACATACCAGTCTTAAAATGACAAGGCTTGACCATCTTCCCCTCGCTCCCCCTCACCCCACACCCCCTTTCCTCCATATCCCAACCCCTACATCAACCTCCCACTCCACAAACATAACCCCCCCCCACACACACACACATACACCCACCCCATCCACTTTCCTCCTCCACTACTTACAGACAGCTTTAACTCACGTATAATGAGGTGACTTACTCTGAAGGAGAGATAGATAGACAGATAGATAAACTGATAAATAGACAGATATATAACTAGACAGATATAGATAAATAGATAAAGATATATAGATAAAAGATATATAACTAGATAGATATAGATAAACAGATGAAGATATATAAAGATAGATACACAGACAGATAGATAGATAGATAGATATATAGATAGAGATAGAGAGAGAGAGATAGACAGATAGATAGATAGATAGAGAGAGAGAGAGAGAGAGAGAGAGAGAGAGAGAGAGAGAGAGAGAGAGAGAGAGAGAGAGAGACAATATGGAGATAGGGGTGGTGTTGCCTGCCCGGCGTGGGATCTGCCACAATTCCCACTTCTCATGCCATTTGCATGACCGCCACTGAGCGCACGTGATTCGTGACGTCACCAAGTGAAAGCTTTACGGGGGGGGGGGTGATAACGTAGGAACCAGGGGGGGGGGGATGCGGAGGGGGTTGGGGAGGACAGGGGGGGAAGGGGGAGTGGGGGGGAGAGATTAAGGGAGTTCTCACCTACAAGTCACCCCCCACCCACCAACCACCTCTCCCCCCCGCAACGTGATCTTGTCACGAAAGACGCACGCAGCTCGAGCGTAGCGCTCACCGCGCGTCTTGCTGGCATGATAATACCGATTCTCTCTCTCTCTCTCTCTCTCTCTATCTATCTATCTATCCTGCTGCCATTTTGATCACATTATCATCACCGTATCGTACGTTCCTCATCTGATATCATGAAATGAACCACATACGACGTTTTCTTTCGAAACGTTTTCTCTCGTATTTCTAAGTATCTCTCCCCCCCCCCCCCCCCGTTATTAATACTGAATAATCTTTTCATATTCTCCTATCACTTTATAGCATAGATTTTGCGTTTGAAATCTATTTTCTATCTTTTTTTGGCATATTTTACGGTACAATGATAAACTTAATGACTCCATCTATTCCTTTGTTTATAGGCAAAGTAAGTACATACGACTGTCTTCTGTTTTCCTCCCGTATTGACTACAGTGTGGCGCATACCACTACCTCCTTTCCTCCTCCTCTTCTTCTTTCTAAGTTGTGGAGAGCCAGTTCTTGCCCAGCCTCTCGTGTTAACACGCTCCTAAACCTGGATTATATTTTTTCTTCGTCCTCTCGTATGGAGACCATACAACACAGGTGTATTTCATATATGCTTCCTAAGCATACACTACACTTCTATACTATACAATGAACACATTGGACTTTATTTTTCTCTCAGGAGACCATACAACACAAGTGTATTTCATATATGCTTCCTAAGCATACACTATACTTCTATACTATACATTGAACACATGGGACATTATTTTTCTCTGGAGACCAAAAAACACAGATGTATTTCATGTATGCTTCTTAAGCATACATTATAATTCTCAACTACACACTGAACACATTGGACTTCACTTTTCTCTCTGGAGACCATACAAGACAAGTGTATTTCATGTATGCTTCTTAAGTATACACTATACTTCTATACTATACATTGAACACATTGGACATCACTTTTCTCTCTGGAGACCGTACAACACAAGTGTATTTCATGTATGCTTCTTTAGCATACATTATAATTCGCAGCTACAAACTGAACACATTGGACATCACTTTTCTCTCTGGAGACCATACAACACAAGTGTATTTCATGTACGTTTCCTAAGCATACAGTATACTTCTCAACTATACACTGAACACATTGGACTTTACTTTTCCCTCTCTTGTAATGCAAGTTCCTTCCATCCCTGACAAAACACCCTTGACTACTGACGTGAATTTTATGTTACTTCAAGAAATTTAGAATAAGAAAAAAATGTACTTGATTCACCTGTGTTACCTTATCGTTTGAGAGAGAGAGAGAGAGAGAGAGAGAGAGAGAGAGAGAGAGAGAGAGAGAGAGAGAGAGAGAGAGAGAGAGAGAGAGAGAGATTAAAGCCAGGAAAGGACTAACCTTAACAGTGAAAGTGGGGGAAAGCAGGCAACCACAGGGAGATGCATGATAAGAATGCGGCGAAAAAAAAAAAGAAATAAAAGACAGAGGAAAAATGAAAACAGAAAATGTCAAGAGAGAGAAAACGGGTATGGATGCAGAAAGCGAAGAGAAAATACGAAATACAAAGATGAGAAAGATGAGCTGTGGGGGGTGAATGTTTTGGGGCCAAGGGGGGGAGAAGGGGATATATGGGTCACTGTAAGATGGATGGGGATGGGGTGGGGTGGGTGAGGGGGGCGGGCTAACAAGACCCCAGAGTACGAGGGAAAATAGGGAGGAGGTGATGTGAGTTGATGGAGAGGGCGCCACGTGAGGGATGGGTCTAAGAGGCGTACTTGGAGAAAATGGGACGTGCGGGACGTGTGAGACATGTCATTGGTATATGGCTTAAGAGAAAACGGGACAAGGGCTTCACAGATCACATAGATCCCAAGGTCCAAGCGAGGTGGTCTGGCCTTACCACTACTTAAAAAAACAAAAGCAGTTCCCTTAAAAAGCAGTGGAGGAAAAGGACAGCACAGCCTCCTTCCGGCAATACGCCGCAGTGGAAACACGTAGGGGAAAAAAATACCTTGCAGGAGTAGTATGCTTAAAGGAAAGTCATACGATAAAATGAACATGACTATGTCATGCACCCCATCTTCACTTTTTTGTTATAAAGACAGTACTAAGGATAAACTTGACCTCCTGCCTCCCGACTTACCATGCCTATATTATCCTTATAGTGAAGAACGAGACAGCAATTCTTACTGACTCTCTCAAAGCAGGTGACGTGGGTTAATCAATGGTGGTATATAAGAGCAACAAGGCCAGGGAGAGATCAGTGGTTCAGAAGGTAGAATGATATTTCAAAAGACAGGTTTTTCACTTCACCCCAAAAAGCCGTAAATACTTTCCCTTGTCTTTTCTTTTTCCGATAGATAAATCTCTCTATATTTCCATCAAGGGCCGGCTTTGATGTGGACTCTGGTCCGTCACTGGAGCCTTCAACATAAAGAAATAAAATACCACTACGTTATGATGACTGATTAAATGAATTATCCAATACCGGAGAGTGACAAGTGTTGGTCAAGCCGAATTCTGAAGACATGGTGTGTGTTGCACTGAACAATATTTTCTGGGCGCTGAACTCGGTAACCTCGTAAGGTTTACTTCATTTCCTCTCGTTGGTAACTGTGGCGCTACTGCAAAGAAATTCTCAAATTCGACTTTGCTGAATCTTTTACGTAGGAGGAACAAGTTTAATCCCGCAGTCTCTCCTCAAATGGCTTGTTACGCGAGGAAGGAATCGAGAGAGAGAGAGAGAGAGAGAGAGAGAGAGAGAGAGAGAGAGAGAGAGAGAGAGAGAGAGAAGTGGTCAAGCCTAGGGATCGGTCCAGCGACGAGTGAAACTTTTTAGCGAAAGTTCCGTCTAGACGATGCCTGGCCTGGCCTGGCCCCGTCCACCCTCTGGCTGGGAGTGCCACAGTGGCCCACCCCAGCCGTGCGTCCACTACCAGCACGAGATCAGCACCAGCAGGCTCGGCCCAGCTCGTTATACGCCCGCCGTACGAGAGGTCCACGTGTGTGTGTGTGTGTGAGAGAGAGAGACAGAGAGAGAGAGAGAGAGAGAGAGAGAGAGAGAGAGAGAGAGAGAGAGAGAGAGAGAGAGAGAGAGAGAGAGACAGCAGCAATGCAAATCCGTTGGAGAAAGATACCGCTATGGAAGTTTTATAGGAAAGTCTGGAGTGTGTGATGTGCTCTGTGTATGTGTGTGTGTGTGTGTGTGTGTGTGTGTGTGTGGTAGAGAGGGAGGGACTGTGGTGGTAGGGAGGAACTGTGGCGCGGGTGTGGCTGGACACCCAACACACTACACTCCCTAATCATGCACCAGCCAGTGAAAGTCTAGTCTTAAACATCACCTCCAGACCTCCCCATCTTCATTACCTCCTCTCCCTCCCACAACCCCACACCCCACCTCCCCTCACATAACACACACACACACACACACACACATACACACACACACACACACACACACACACACACACACACACACACACATTGACCCAGGCTGGTGCAGACGCTTCATGGGAAATTGAATTTTGCCTCATTTTATCGTAGCGTTTTTGAGTAAATGCGAAGCTAGACGGATAGGGCGATGGTTGATAAGGGGAAAGGGGGTAGGTTATTGTGGTTGTGAGGGTGATGATTAATAAGGAGGTGGGTGGGGAAGGGCTATCGTAGTTGTGTGTGTGTGTGTGTGTGTGTGTGTGTGTGAGGACCATCCCTCCCTCCAAGCACACCAGTAGAGTCCGCCTGACCCTCGCCACATGGAAACTTTCCCTCTCGCGCCGTGTGTGTTTCCCGCCCTCACCACACACACACTCTCCCTCCCTCACCTCCTCCTGACGAGACGTTGTGACCATACATGTTGTGGCAGACGAGTGATGATGGCCAGTTGTGACCATATGTGCTGTGGCAGACGAGTGATGATGGCCAGTTGTGACCATACATGTTGTGGCAGACGAGTGATGATGGCCAGTTGTGACCATACATGTTGTGGCAGACGAGTGATGATGGCCAGTTGTGACCATACATGTTGTGGCAGACGAGTGATGATGGCCAGTTGTGACCATACATGTTGTGGCAGACGAGTGATGATGGCCAGTTGTGACCATACATGTTGTGGCAGACGAGTGATGATGGCCAGTTGTGAAAGCGTCAGTGATCAAACATATTGCTATGACAGTATTGTCCGGGCAATAAATGCATGGTAGGACAATGAGAACTTCCAATATATATATATATATATATATATATATATATATATATATATATATATATATATATATATATATATATGAAAGTGAATATTGCTGCGTTTCAATGTTATTGACTAAAGCTTAAATGAACTGGGTAGAAAGAATTCATACACACGCAGCAGGAGAGAAAATGGCAAAAAAAGAGTAAATTCATAAGATATAAAACCATTCAATGCGGGTACAAAAAAAAACAGAGAAGAAATTAAATCAGCAGGTATTCCTGAGAATGTATAGACACACACACACACATATGTGAATGTCCTCCACGGAAGATGGAAATGTGAGGTGAGTGTTGTACCCACTACAGTAAGGGCCACACTCAGCTGAGGGGGGTCCACCACCATCGAAACTTTCAGAGGAAGACTCAGACGTAATGGTTGAGTAAAGTGCCCGATCAACCACGAACTGTTGGTGACAGACGTAACTGTGGAAGAAAACAGCTTCCACACGAACAGAAATACAGGAAGATGGTAAAAAATAATAATAAATGAGAGAAGTGTACAAGGTCAAGCCAGACAACATGACGGATCGCTATAGCCCATGTCTAAGAGAGAGAGAGAGAGAGAGAGAGAGAGAGAGAGAGAGTGACACACTGCACAGACCCAAGGTCCCATCGGGGGGGGGGGTGGTCTGGCCTTCACGCTGAGAGAGAGAGAGAGAGAGAGAGAGAGAGAGAGAGAGAGAGAGAGAGAGAGAGAGAGAGAGAGAGAGAGAGAGAGAGAGAGAGAGAGAGAGAACAAGGGATTCGAGTTTCAAAAAAAAAAAAAAAAAAAAGAAAAAACTGGTTCAGGTCATGACACCAGTTCCATGCCCTCCCTCAAGCCCCTCCCAACGTGGAGGTCACGTGCCCCCGTCCTACAGTAGGTGTGGCTTGGCGGTCTAGTTAACTCGTCCTCGAAGAGCACGTCTCGAGGCCCACCTCGAGGGCTCGTCCTTGAGAGGAAGGGGTTACGAAAACGCCTGAGGGTACCCTACGTCTCCCAGGAGGTCACTCCTGGGACAACCTGACCTGGAGATGATGAGACAGTCGAGAGGTCGACTGCACAGGTCAGGAGGGCTCCAGGTAGTACCTGTACAGGTCAGGAGGGTCTTCAGTGTGAAGACAAAGCTCTCTAGATCCGTCTCTTCTCCCAGGTCAGACAAGACCTGGTGGGGTCAGGTCAGGTCAGGTCAGTCAGACCCGTGGCAGGTGTACAGACCTGGGTTGGGTAGGGGGTTAGGAGGTAGGGTATCGAGGCCAGGTGTTGGCTGGGCTGGTGGGCGAGCGGCCAGCTGGGAGGGATGGACAAACCAACCAACCAGTCAACCAGCCACCACCTCGGCCTACACCAGTTGTGACGTAACCTTCAGGTGTTGGGGCGACGCCCTCCCTCAGCGAGGATGTCGCCTTCGTGTGGGTCCTCCTTGCCTCACACAAACCCACGGATCACACAATGGAGAGGCTCTTGGATGAGACTATTCTCCCACCATGAGTGAAATATGAGGCAAAACTAAACTCAGTAATTCACACACACACACACACACACACACACACACACACACACACAAAATTCATTTGTCTTTGTTATATACGTTATAAACATATGTTTCACTGATTTCGACTGAGTTACAACAGCACAGATAATTAGTTTTACTAAATGATATGCAGATTTAAGCAACTATTTCCGTCTTAATTAAACCCGTTGGCCACCTCCACACGGGGAACCTGTGATGAAAGCATCTACTTTCTATCGCGCTCTGTTCTTGAGTTATTATGCCGACAAAACTACGTCCACACGTACAGACAGACGCACAGATAACGACCAAAAGTCCCATTAATAGTTTTGTAGCGGCAGGATATATATATATATATATATATATATATATATATATATATATATATATATGAATATACATTTCTACAATTTATATGGACAATATCAGCACACAAGAAGCTAGAATAATACATCTGTTTATGTCTCCCAATCTGGCTACTGAGCTGCGAACATTTCCCGGCGAACCACTTCCCTGGCGTCTGACCATCCAGCTCCCAACTCCAGAGAGGTCTTTCTCTTTAATCTCGGTGGACAGGAACCACGTTCCCATGAACGATCAGCCGTTCCTACCCGTTCCTCCGTAACTTTAGAGTCATGATGAACGAAAACGTAAGAGTTAGAAAGCGGTTCTGAAGAATTGGAACTGATGATAAACGAACGAAAAAGAAAAAAATACAAATATTGCATAATAATGTCTACTTTGCACGTAGGGATCTTTTTTCTTTTCAGTCAATAATCTCATTTATTCGCTCACGTGTCTACATGACATCAGCGGTACAATATCAGCTGTCTTCCCACAAGGCAGGCAACCTTGATAAGGTGTGATGCAGCGGAGACAACGGGAGAAGAAACAGCAGGAGGAGGAGGAGCGGGGGCAGCAGCAACAATAGCTATGGACCCAGCAGTAACCCCTGGTCAACACCAGCGACCAAGTACTACTACCTACACCGCTACCTCACCCACGAACGTGTCTTCCTTCGTAAGTCTCTCTCTCTCTCTCTCTCTCTCTCTCTCTCTCTCTCTCTCTCTCTCTCTCTCTCTCTCTCTCTCTCTCTCTCTCCTTTAAAGTGGGAGGTGGTCTGTCATCTGAGTGAGTCTGTCTGGCAGTCGTGGTCTGCTGAAAGGACAGAACTGTGTGTGTGTGATGGACGGGAGGAATAAGTTGTCGAAAGACGTGTGTGTGTGTGTGTGTGTGTGTGTGTGTGTGTGTGTGTGTGTGTGTGAGGGGCATGCTGGTCTGTGTGGTTGGGCCACACAAGGGAGGAGCGCCTGACCTCACGGCTCAAGAACATCATCATGGAAGAACAATGACACAAAACCTTTCCCCTGTGTCGTACCCTTCCACCGTAGACCACCACTGGACGAGGAAGGTCTTATCAACCCTCCACACACACACACACACACACACACACACACACACACACACACACACACACACACACAACGAAATCCTTCTGTCTCTCTAACAATGACCCCTTCATCACCATAGTCTTGCTGGTGACGATTATGGCGCCTGGAACGCCAACTGGTGGCCTCTCGCGGAACCATAGTAGAGAAGGTGAGGTGACTGCCTCGCTCCTAATGGTTCCTCCTTCCCTCCCTCCCAACAGCAGGTCTTGTCACACACACCTGTAGAGTATTTCCGTTTGACGTCATTCGGAAAGCATGAAAGCGTGTGACCTGGTCTGTGTGTGTGTGTGTGTGTGTGTGTGTGTGTGTGTGTGTGTGTCTGTGGAATACCTAAGAGTGGGGTTTGGAAGGAGGCCGAGTAACGGGATACCCATCCCCCAAACTCGGAAATAGCAATAATATCAACAAAGCCTCAAGACCACATTCGACTCCCAACACATACAATAAACGCCAAAACATGACAAAAAAAAAAAGAGGGACATTTACACATGTTGCCTAATCATCTATACACAAAAAAATATATATACATATATATTATATAATATGAATTATGTTAGAGGTGAGTGCTGCACACAGCTGCCTCCAGACACCACAAACACAATCATGTTTAGCCATACTGAGTGCTGCTCCAAGGCTGTGGTGGAGCCACCTTCAACACAGCCCAGCCCAGCCCGACTCGACTCGAACCTCCGCCCAGCCATTATGAGCCCAACCCAACGGACCTTGCCCAGCGTTCTGTTTAGATTTGAACCTTAGGCTATAAACATGTTCATCCTACCACAACCGCGGTTTGTATACCGTGAGATAAAAGTCGAAAAGAGCTTTTGAATTCGATGTTGCAAAATCGTTCACTACACAGAGTGATAACAGAGGACAAGTGATGTAGAATCTCATACCAAAATTATTCAGTCTCTGAAGTGAACATCGTGTTTTCAGTAGTCGTTGGTATGAGCTTAATTTAGACTCACAAGGACATAATGGGGTGTTCCATGTATGGAGCGGGGACGTGCCTGGATTCATAATCATCACGACCATCTGTAGCGGGTGTTCCAAGATGGTTCAGCTGGTGTGATTACAACCATTGGAGCGGCACTTAAATGACACTGGCAGTTCATCATGGATGCAAGGTACAGGGTCCAGGTGACCACAAGCGGAGGGACGAACATCTGGGCCTTTGCCTGTGGGTTGTGGTGATCCGCAGCTCACTATGAGAGCCGACCGGAACCCTCACCCCAGGGAGACGGAGCTCTGATGGCTGGACTAGCGAGCGTCCGTCTCCCCCCGGGAAGACGTGGCTCTGATGGCTGGTCTAGCGAGCGTCCGTCTCCCCCAGGGGGGATCAAGAAGGCCCAGCGGCCACAAGGCTCCATCACTTTCTTCTTAAGCCAGAGGTAATTTCTCCCGCTCTGTCTCTGCAAGGAAGGGCGCGGTCCAGGGACCAGCACCAACACCACCCCCACGCCTTCCACACGCAAGGCCTTCCACCCACCACAACCACCACCACCACTACGCCTTCCACACGCAAGGCCCTCCACCCACCAGCACCACCACAGCCTGTTGTACACAGCACAACTTGCTATACCTAAGGGCCTCTTCCCTGCCACCCCTCCCTTCCCACGACCTATCAAGTCGTTCTATACATCAACCACGCCTTCCCCAAGGTATTTCACCACCCACCACCATCATCACGTCCCTCTAGCGGGCAAGAGGAGGCACGTAACGAAGGGCGGCGTCCTGGTGTCTCCAGAGTAAAAAGAGCCCAGTTTCCATATCTTCCAAATTCCTTTAAAGTCTATTTCTTCCTTCTTCATCTTCTTCGCCATGGTCAATCAGGACTCCGTCCACGATTGAGGCGCGGCAACGGTATGAGAGAAACAGAAGGAGGCGTGCCAACGGTATGAAACAAGAATGAAAGATAAATACGTCGTTTTTGTACCTTCACATGAGTCCAGAGCTTCATCACCTACGCCACTAAAGGCTTCAGCAGCTTCTCTTTGACATTTCTTTGTTCCTCAAGCATATGAGGGGACCTGGAGGGCCCCAGAGGAAGCCCGGAGGGCCCCAGAAGCCTGGAGGGTCCCCAAATGTCACACACAGACAATGGGACAGACGCCTCTTCCTCCCTCCTGTTCCTCAGTCGTGTAATTACATGATAATGCGGTACAAACTAAGGGCCAAGTTCATGGCCGGCCTGATGATTACTTCGACACCCAACAACACACAATCTATAGTGATTACTGTGTGATTACCGTTCGTGATTACTGTGATTATTTCGTGATTACTTCGTGATTACCGTTCGTGATTACTGCTTGTGATTACTACTTGTGATTACTGATTGTGATAACCATATGGTTACAGTTTGTGTTATGGGGAGAGAGTTTCAGTACCAGTGTCGCCCCGTCCCATGACCTTGTCAATAGATCATGTCTTACACTTACCTACACACACACACACACACAAAGTACCCTTTCATCGACAGGCCTTACAGAGGAAGATGAAGAGCTGGGGCTGGCTGTGGGCATCACATTACTGTGCCTCGTGTGTGTGTGTGTGTGTGTGTGTGTGTGTGTGCGTGTGTGTGTGTGTGTGTGTGTGTGTTTTAATCACTTTGTGATCACTTGCCAGACACAACAATAACAAGCTACATGTAACCAATCTGTTCATATCGTTGCGGTAGCTGGTCCACAGTCAGCCCATCTGTTCATCCCCTCCCCCTCACCCAAGCTTACTCGATAAAATAAGTACATGGTTGAAGCATATATATATATATATATATATATATATATATATATATTCCATACTATATTCGCCATCTCCCGCGTTAGCGAGGTAGCGTTAAGAACAGAAGACGGAGCCTTTGAGGGAAATCCTCACTTGTCCCCCTTCTCTGTTCCTTCTTTTGGCGTATCAGCAACAGCGACATTAATAATCCATTTACATTTAGGGAGTGAAAAAATAAAAAAAAAAACTATAAATTCACCAATACAGGATTATAATATTAAGAAACGAAAATGGGATTTGTGAATCTGATAAACGAGGTTTGGGTGTGCAGTCCACTATAGCGGGAGTGACCTCTGGCAGCGGGGGTTTTATTATTAGGAAGGGCACAGGTGTGTCGTCGATCATCCTGGGGTAAACAAGACGCAGAGCACACCAGGCGTACTTCATCCTATAATAAACAATGTCAAGCCACCAGAGATGTCGTTCATCCTAGGCTAAATATAATTTCGAGGTTCTCCCCCATACGTGGCTCATCCTAGGATAAGTAATACTAAGCGCAATTCACGCTCTGGCCTTCTTCATCCTAGGATAACCACTACACGGGCCATCCCAGACGTCGCTTATCCTAGGATAATCAAATACATACGGCAAACCCCGACATTGTTTATCCTAGGATAATCAACATGCACGGCGGCAACACCCGACGTCGTTCATCCTGGGATAAACAACACGAGCTTCGACCTTCACTTTTTCTTCCCCCGCAGGACAGAGGTATGCGGGCAGCCCGGGCCGCCAGGGTCGGAGGAAATTCCTGATGGTTTTGTGAACCGGTTTATGGCGCTTCCTGGGGGTAAGGTGAAGGACGGGAATAACGCTGAATTACCACGACACCCACATAACGACGGGTACAGCACCACATAACGACGGGTACAGCACCACATAACGACGGATACAGCACCACATAACGACGGGTACAGCACCACATAACGACAGGTAACCACCACATAACGACGGGTAACCACCACATAACGACGGGTACAGCACCACATAACGACGGATACAGCACCACATAACGACGGGTACAGCACCACATAACGACAGGTAACCACCACATAACGACGGGTACAGCACCACATAACGACGGGTACACCACCACATAACGACGGGTAACCACCACATAACGACGGGTAACCACCACATAACGACACATCATCATACCGCATGAAGGTCCAATCAGGTACTGGATGACTGACTCCTCCTAGCAGGCATTGTGTGATCCTAGCAGGGGTACTGTGATCCTAGCAATGTGGCAGGATTCGAATGAGTCACATGAGACCTGTGACAAAGGGCAGCCCTTACAAAGGAACTTTTGTAGACGGTGGCAGGTGTGTGTGTGTGTGTTCACAGTATGGCCACCTGTTTTACGAATCTAGTGCGCGAGTTTATGTTAACGCTATATCTATTTACATAATCATTTCTGTATCATTCTATACACAATCCATAAAAGTAACAATACCGGATTCTTAATCTAACCTCATAACTTTGCTGCTAGATCTCCGTGAGTGTTAAAATATGTAATAATAAACAGGGAATTCAGTTCGTGGCAAGCGGTTGCAACCAGACACATCTGGTCCCGCACGAAAACCAGGAAGACCGCTCTGTTCACACAACTGTTAACAATGTCGGTCAACAGGTTTTGCCCGTCGAGGGAGAGAGAGAAAAAAAATACAATTAGTTCTTATCACGTTCCGATATTTAAGTTACAAACATGCAGGACAATGAGAGCAAAATCCAAGACACCGGTAGCGCGAGGAACCGGATACAAGGATAGTGAATTCTGGTTTCGTTTCCCCCTCTTTTTTCTCCCTTCCCTCCTCGTTTTCTAATCTGTCTCTCTCCACACTGGCAATAACGAACGCCTGTTAAGTTCCTTAATTAGGCAAAACAAACCGTGATGTATTACCGTTAGTCATCTCAAGCACTGACGTACCTGGCAGACGGACCGTATATGATGTGTTTGCTGGACAAATATTTACGACGAAGATGAAAATAAGAAGTGCGGGGGTAATGGAGGAGGTGGTGGAGGAGGAGGAGGCGGTACGGCCATGGCCTGCTAACGGGGTTTGGTCATGTACCACCACTAGCGTTGCCTGCCGCTCCCACCCACGCCAGAGACGCACTCGTCTACCCACCTTCCCCCTTCCTACATACTCATAAACTGGAGAAACGACCCAGTCTTACATATGTACCTCGAGAGCGTCTGAGAAATATATATTGATCACTAAACTCGTTCGCGAAGTTTCCAATATCTGGCTGCTTGCACGACAGTATTTATTTTTTTCTTTAAATTTAACTTTTCGCTTCGCTGAACTACTTAAATGCAAACTGGCGAGCAGATATATTCTTAATTGAAACAGTTAATTGGGATATATGAAAAGTTGAAGTTTAAATTCTACTTTGGGACCACTGCGGGGAGGAGGCTCGCTGGCTAGCAGCCGCCAGCCGCGTGAGGAACTTGAACAGGAGGAGGTACAACGTCTCAATCAAATGTCACAGCTCTAGCTACCTGCTCTATGTTCTTTTTCCTTGTGTGTGTGTGTGTGACCGTCAAGTAGGTAGCAAGATGAAACATGGCTTCCTACCTGTGTGCCTGTTTGCCTACCTGCCTCTGGCAACGACATGTGTCTGAGAGGTCCCACCCTCGGAAGGAACCAGCGTATCATTCTCGCCGTCCAACGCAATCATTATATGAGCTCCCCCGTTATCAGATTGCTGTAGCTCAGCTGTGTAAATTCTTTTTGCCTTAGCTACGAACCGCCTCAAACACTGGCATCCAAGACAATAAAACAAAGATTTATATAAGGAAAAATTAGTGTCAATACTGTTCAGCATTCCCTCGAAAATCAACGAAACTCGTTTCTCTCTCTCTCTTCAACACCAGACTTCATACACTGTCTCCAGCGTTAAGTCTATGTCGTGCGTCTATAATCGTTTCTTATCATCAGAAAATCTAAACCAACCCGAGGGCCTTCCCTCCGGGTTTTGGGTAGTCCCAGCCAGATAACTACAGCTAAATTGGTCGTGGTCTACCAAGCGGGTCGCCACAACCAGACAACCACAGCTAAGGCGATGGGGTCTCCTTTGAAGGCGTGGGCAGAGCCGGAGGTCAAGCCACACTCACTTCCTCGAATGTGTTAACGTCTCCACCACCACCACCATCACCAACACTCCCTCCGCCACACGCATCCCCCACCATCCTTCCTTCCACCTCTGGTTTCTCCAACTTCTCCTCCACCATTCTTGTCATCACCAACCTCTTCATCAACTCTTCCCCCAGTCTTCAGTTCGCAACCCCACCAACACCATCCCTTCCCCCTATCACTCATCGACACCAATCCTCCCCCATTCTCCCTCACTTCTCCCCCACCAGTCATCAACATCAACCCCATCCCCATTCCCTCCCTTCCACCGGCATAATCTTGACAACCCTTCACCCGCGGAGAACTCTGCTCCTCCCCCACCACCAACCTTGACCCCAGACACCCAAGTTGACCTCTGACCCACATGTCTCATGAACACCCCCGAGACTTACCCTTTCCTTTACATTATCCCCCCCCCACGTAAAACATCATGTAATCATCATTAGCCTTCGTAAATGGGAGAATTTGTCCAAAGCCAATTTACATTCAGTTTTATAACGTTTTTCATACGGTTCCCATCCACACTCATTATATCTTTATACATTTTAGGTCAAGGCGTCTTCATCTTACCATTAACGTCTTTAAAAAGTTTTCATCAAAATTCATCCTTCATCATCACATCTGCCTCAGCCTATACAAGATCAGATACAAAATTCAAAATCTTCTGGAATGATCCCACCAGTCGTGTTTACCTTTCTACCAAATGCCATTAAAAAAAAAAAATCTGATTCATATTACCCGCCACTTAATCCACCATATATTTTACTTTACATCTGTTCATCCCAAGTCATCGCCACTCTACATGTGATTAATTGTAAGTATCTGTTTCCTTTAGCTCAGCGTGACGCACCTTCCTGTGTCTGTGGTCCCGCTCATAACTGTACACCATCTCTCCACAGCAGATGCCTCCCCCTGGCGAGCTGGCACGAGGAACGAACAGCAGACATTTCATTATTTCCTAGACCAAACAAAACTCTACAGTAAAATACGTTATAACAAAAATCCGTCTCATTAATCCCTAAACAATATAACCCAAGAACAGTCTTCTTCAACAGCTGGTGCAGCGGACCAGCTGTGACCTGGGAAAGCCTTCATGTCTGTGTGTATGTGCGTGCGCACGATACCCTATGTTGGATTAACACCACAAGTCTCCACTTGTCGTATGAAAGACCACAATAACTTCATTCCGACTCACAGACTAAAATGTGGGTGAATTTAACCTATATTGTTCCCGTGTGAAGGATTCTGGGCGCCCGGGGAATGCTTGCTGCTGCCCACAAGCAGCAAAATGGGTCACTGTCTTACTGTTACAACGGTTTTCCTCATTGGCGAGCAGCGCACGCTATTATGGCCTTAAAACTCTAAGCACACACGGGCGAGACCCGTTAAATCTCCGCCGCCCAGCCCCTCACGTACCCTTCTAAGCGCCCAGCCAGCACATAAGGCATGAAGATATGCGCCGCGCATGTTGTAATTACCTGTGGGGGCTGACGGTGGAGGGCGCGAGAGATGCAGGCCGCCAACGTACCGTAAAGAATGGCTAGGCGACCAAGCTTTAAGCTTTAAGCTTTGCGTTAAGCTTATGAAAGCCACCGACGAGGCCTCCGTGAGGAGAATGTAAAGTCCACGAGGAACTGTTTCATAAATATACAGAATCCGTCCACTAGATAAGACACTCGCGCCATTTAAATACGAAATCTGGTTTTCAAACGAAGCCAAGCCACGCATAGCATCGACATGATATCATAAGCACCGGCCTTGACTGCTACGCCACGTACCGTGTTGTTCCTTTGTGTTACCAACAGCTGCGGTACTGTGGTACCCGCAGCAGGAGGGCTAGTGTGAAGGTCCCTACAACCACAGGTCTCCGGGCGAGCGCCATACCTTCACGTACCTTCATCATGTACCTGCTGGCGGCCATGCTCGACATCCTCCCTCCCTCGTCCGCCATTCTCACCCCATCCTCTCAAGCCCACACCATCCGTCGTCCCATAAGCCAACTTCTAATATCAATTCCCATTCGCCATCATGCAGAAGTATCAAAGCCTCGAGATCGGTCATAAGAGCTGGGATCGTGTGTGAGGAGCGAGTATACAGTTAACCCTGGCTGGCGGCTGGAGGCTGGGCTGGACCTGCCCTGGTCGGTGGCTGGCTGGGTTGCCATACGTCGCCACCTACAAACCTGCTCAGCCTTGTCTACCTGGGTATATGTTTTCTGAACTACAGAAGGGGTGGTATTTAACATTTAACAAGTCCAAAGTCTTAAAGAACTATAATAGTCACCAGCATTATAAAGTATAGTACCATGATTATTTTTAAGTTTGAAGTTATGGACATTTGCGAAGACTTACTAAATTCGATTTTGAAGTGTCCATTTTCTTTACCTGTTGTGAACTGAGGGCCTCACACGCGAGAGAGACATGGAGGGAGGCGTTAGTCCCTCCTTCCTCGCCCCGAGGACACGCGGCCTGCCACACTCGCCCTGACCCTTCCTGCACAGCTCCCCACCTCACACTCACCCACCCGCCACAACCCCCAGCCTGCTTCTACCTTAATCAACCAACTCACCCTACTTTTTCTTTACATAACAACACACAGAACATGGGCTCTGGTGCCCAAATCTACCCTATTTAACCAAAGAAAAAAAAAGAAATACATTGTCTTCTAAAGGCTCCAGTCTGCCTATCACAGGGACACATGATAAACAGTTGGTAAGGACATAAAACAGTTCTGGCCTAATTGCGGAGCCGACAATTTTCGGGTTGCAAGACGCAAATCAATCCAGAGGACGTGGTGGCCTACCGGGGTGCTGCCTGTGACCTAGCCAAAGGCAGCGCGCAAGCAGCCGCGAGCTCACGGAAGCAGATGTCAAGGTAATCGCTGCCAGAGAGACAGAAATGAAAAAAAAAAGAAGGTTCATGCGTAAATGGTGGGATATGAGAGAGAGAGAGAGAGAGAGAGAGAGAGAGAGAGAGAGAGAGAGAGAGAGAGAGAGAGAGAGAGAGAGAGCACGGAACGAAGAAAATGGATGTGTAGTTTTGCGTCTCCAACGATGGAGTAAAAATAGCATTGTCATTTGTTATCATTATATAAATCTACCATCCCTTCTTCAGGGGTTTCCTGCAGCTTCAAGGCCCGCCTGCGCTACAACCAGCAGCAGGATAAGGCTGACTGCTTTCCGGAGAGAAGTTTGACGAGACCGTTCATATACTCGGGTGATAACAGCCCCGTCGAAGTTGACTTTCCACTCGCGGCTTAACGACAAGCAGGCGGCGGAGTCCGGTAACGCCAACGAACCATGGACAGTGTTGATAACAACTGATAACAAGGGTCAGAGATGACCCCGGGACCCTGAGGTGAGGACCATTATCTGTCAACGCTGCTGTAGGAATATCATCGTTGCCATCTTCGTCATCCCGACCTAACTAAACTCCATTTCCACACCTAACTACTGTAAATACTGTCATCCTCACTCCGGCACTTATATAGGCCCTAACTACTCAACTACCCTGTTCACTTTCTTCATTACCCCAGCTTCTACACAACGTGCTAACTACCACCGTTGTTGTAACTGCTGTTCGCCCGTTCCCAACCACCACTTACCACTACTAGACCAGGACCTACACACCTGCAACTGAACCAGGGTTACACACCTGCAACTGGACCAGGGGCTGCACACCTGCAACTGAACCATGGGTTACACACCTGCAACTGGACCAGGGGCTACACACCTGCAATTGAACTAGGGGCTACACACCTGCAACTGGACCAGGTGTACACACCTGCAATGGACCAGGGGCTACACACCTGCAACTGGACCAGGGGTTACACACCTGCAACTGGACCAGGGGCTACACACCTGCAACTGGACCAGGGGTTACACACCTGTAACTGGACCAGGGGCTACACACCTGCAACTGGACCAGGGGCTAAACACCTGCAACTGGACCAGGGGCTACACACCTGCAATTGAACCAGGGATTCACACCTGCTACTGGACCAGGGGCTACACACCTGCAACTGAACCAGGGTGTACACACCTGCTACTGAACCACGGGTCAAGCACCTGCTAATGTACCAGGATCCACATACCTGCAACTAGACCAGGGGGTACATACACACCTGCTCCTGGACCGCTGAGCTACAACCATAACACTACCATCACTACAGGTCACAACCAACCACATGACATGATACCTTCCAAATCTACCACACCACGCCCCGCCTACAGCACCACTTCAAGCCTCCACCTCCTCTACCACAGTGCCACGTAACCGTTACTGCCCCACGGCTCGCACATGACGCCACATCCCGCCGCCAGGTGAGCACATCAAACCCACAAGAGAGATATTTGGGAGCCGAGTGTGTGTATCATCATGATGATGGGGGTGAGGTGGGGCAGGACGCTCCGAGATGTGGGTCAACCTTACCTTCCGACTAGGAGGTTGCAACACGCCGGCCAGTGACCCCTCACCCCTCCCGGTACGACGGCTACCTCCTCCCTCCCCCTTGTGGTGTGTGTGTGTGTGTATACCTCAAGGTGTAAACTTGAGGTACGGTACACAGTTTACAGTTACGGGGGTACTGGCGGTGTTCAGGTGTGTGGGCGAGACGGGGGTCGCCATCCACACCACCCCTCTCCTCCCTTAATCTCCCGTCATTATAGACATCCAAGTCCATTTCCTTTACTTCTATACATCTTCCTGGGACATTAATGAACTAACCTTCAACCAGCCTCATTATTCCCCCTCAACTACCAGTTGTCATGAAGACCGGACGAAAGAAATACAGTTCCCGCCCATCCTTAGAGAGAATAACACGATTGAAAACTGCTAATACATTTCTTTTGAGCTATTGAAGAGATCAGGAGCGGTCATTAACAGGATCTACTCCTTCGTAAATATTTTCAAAGCGATACGATCCTTTATAAATGTTATCAAGGGGATACAATCCTTCGTACATATTCTCAAACGGATACGATCCTTTGTAAATGTTATCAAGGGGATACAATCCTTCGTACATATTCTTAAAGGGATACGATCCTTTGTAAATGTTATCAAGGGGATACGATCCTTCATAAAAATTCTCAAGGGATGCGAACTGTAGTATCAGAGGCGCCAAGCTGATGTATAACCGCCAATACCCATCAACCTCCATTACGAGTCAAACTGTCTTTTTTTGGTCTTGTTTTACCAACATCTACATTCGTGGTAGGTAAAACTAATTCTTTCTCCATAAAGGGAAAAGTTTAAATACAGTTTCAGTGCGAGGGACTCGAGGAAGAAAGCATCTGTAAGATCAAAGGATTTAAATCATATAGATTCTTCTCAAGCATGCTGGCCATCGCACAGCAATAATAATGAAGCCTAGGCCTTCGCTGAATAATTGTGTGACGATTCGCACAACACTGAGTCACTGACTTAATCAGACCAGTACACTGTTATCCATTTTCTGTTGGATTTATACGTTAAGTACAAATATCCCTGCAACCTGTGTTGCCGCCACACCCAAGACACAGTTCTTAATCATTCTAATCAATTAATCAATCTAAATATCGGTTTTTGTTCTAGACAAAACACTGGGATGACTAATAATTCAAACTCATATCGAACTTCAGGACCAGTCAGCTTTCTGGCATGTAACCTAGCCTTGTCACTGACCTTTTACCCTGGGGTTATCTGGCAACACCCCCAGGGGGTAGCCGGCCCTACCCTCGTCCTCCCCCCCGACGCCCCTGAGGAATAAAAATCATAACCTACCACCCCTCTCTCTCTCTCTCTCTCTCTCTCTCTCTCTCTCTCTCTCTCTCTCTCTGCACACGGGTCAACAGCGCTGATAATTGCCACGTCTGCGTCCCACTCAAGAGACAAAGGTATGGGGAGGATACACCTCATTGCTCACACACGAATCTTATTACCATAATATCAAACATTGTTTCGTCGTATGGAGAGGTCTTAAGTGTAAATATCACCGTTAAAAAACTTGCTAATAATAACGTTATAACTAGAGTATATCGAACGCAACTAACACATTACGAAGTTACGTGATTCGTGGACAACATTATTTTGTGTTTTCTTCAACTCGATCTTGGGTGTACACGAAGCAGGACCATATTATGTTTTTCCCTCTCTCTCGCAGAACACCTCACGCCGCCTAGGTTATCAACATTCAAGAGGGCGGAGGTCCTACAGCCGGGTGGGTCCCCGAGGCGCGACGACCATACGAATGGATGTGTTGGTAATTCTGTATCCGTGATCGCTATCGCTCGGGCTAGCCTCCGAGCTTCGGTCTCCCAGTGGCTTGAGATGTCTACCCCAAGTGCTGACTATTTTGATACGTCCTGATCTATCACTGTAAAAGCTCAAACCGCAGGAGAGAGAGAGAGAGAGAGATCTAGGTGAAGTGTTTTCCCGAGCTAGGCTTGGAAAGGGCGACAGCCAGCGCCTCAGAAGCAGGCGCGAGCCTGTGAACAAAATGACGTTGAAACAAACAGGTTTGAGGGAAGGCACGACGCCCTACACCCACCTCCGTCGGGTGGAGGGTCGTGCCTTCAGGTTGTCTCTGTTCTTACGTATATCACTAGTGACCTCAATATTATACACGGCCAGGCTCGACCACAGCCCGTTAGCCTAGCACGCCCACAGTCGATGCTGCCTCAGATCTAGAAATGCAATGGTATCTATCATTTCCACTAATTTATATATATATATATATATATATATATATATATATATATATATACACACAGGATGAGGACCCCCTGAACATGACGGTAGATCCTTGCGTACAACGACCTAGAAATTCACCAGCGAAAGTAGCATAACGGCAACAACAATAATAATAATAATAATAATAATAATAATAATAATAATAATTATGATAATAATAATAATATTAACACGGTGGGTGGACACGGATGTGGGTAGTGTAGCACGAGTGATCACGCGCGACGCTAAGTTGTGGAGGTGGGCGGCGGCGTCAGGAATGTGAGGGGGTGGTGGTTTTACGAGGACGTGGGCGTGGCCAATGCGTATAGGTGGGCGGGATAGACTCATCACGTGGGCGATACGTGCCAGGCGAGACTCATCATTAAGGCGGGGTAAACTCATGATATGGGGAGAGGTGGGCTCATTATACAGGCGAGGTAGACTAATATATAAGGCAAAGTAAACTCACTATACAGGCGATGTAGACTCAAGATACCTCCATCATAACACTTAGTCATTTACCCATACTCCACATCAGAAGAAATGCACAAGAAATATGTAATAAGTACTAAATACACAAATATATGCTCGTAATGCCGATATAAAAACGAATTGGTGAAGCATATGTAAGAAATCAATTAGAAAATAAGGTATCAATGATCTATCATAAGAAAATTGAAAATTACCGCTTTTGAACACTTTCCTGAGAAGTGGAGGGGAGAGGGTGGGACCAAAGGTTGATGCGCCAAACGGGTGTGGCAACACTGGTCACCCCTCCACCCGGTAAGGTGCCGCCCACACCCTGTCAGGACCTGACATTACAGCAGATGACACACACACACACTTTTCAGTTTCAAAAACCTTTATTCACAAGAGATGCCTGCATTATATCACTTGACACTGCTTTCGTATAAGGTGTAATCATGTAACAATTTGATGTTTACATAATTCTAAAGTCTAGCAACCTCAATAATCCTTTCTGTTTATATAACTATCAATTTCTATGCTACACCAGTATAATGGATTACATCCTTCAACATAATACTGCTGAAGTGTATACCATTTTCTACAAAACATATCTTAAAATCTCTTACTGACGTTTCCACAACATACAACATATTCCAATGCAATTTTAGTATTGCCACTGTAAATCTAGCCTGTGCCTTCCATAAGTATATCCTACACCTCTTTATATATCATTACACCACTTTATTATATCTTTATATTCTCTAATGATCCTATACGTCCTGGCACATGAGAGTCTTCCCCATATCGCCTCCATCCATCTTATGCCTTTAGAATCAACCAATTCATTCACAACCAGTACTCCTAAGTCACTTGTTCAGCCGGTACCACTCGCCGGCACCAAGGCATAAGCACTCACACCAACACAAAACCACTTAACCTTCCCACTGTTGTGTCCCGGTTACCGGTGGAATGTGCCCGAGGCGGTGGTTTCGAAATGTTCGAAGTCAGATACTTGAACGGTGTTGCCCCTTGCGCCTCCAGGCCCTCAGGAGCCTAAGGGCTCTGGCAGAGTTAGGAGTTGGACATGATAGTGCGGGTGACTCTGTTGAAACTCTGTTGTCGTATAAACGTCCTTTATAATGGAGAAGTGAGTCCTTTCACCAAGCTTATGTAAAATATATAAGATCCTCAATCACAGTACTACGTGCACTAAACAAACATGCTACAATCACATAAAAACTGAGAACAACTACAACACTAACACACATGACTTTCCCCAACCCCTCACGGCTATGACTAACCTCATAACAACCAATATAAACCATTACCAAACAAACCAGGTGGTTGTCTCCTCTCATTATTTACCACCACCACCACCACCAGCACATCCACCCAACGGAGCCATCCGCCTTCCACAGCCGACCCAAGCGCTAGTGTGCGAGCCTTTCCCCACCTCACTGGCAATACTAGGCTAGGCTAAAGCTAATGAAAAATATAAACCCACAATAGCCTTAAACTGATATATATATATATATATATATATATATATATATATATATATATATATATATATATATATATATATATATATATATCCCTGGGGATAGGGGATTAAGAATACTTCCCACGTATTCCCTGCGTGTCGTAGAAGGCGACTAAAAGGGGAGGGAGCGGGGGCTGGAAATCCTCCTCTTTTTTTTTTCCCAAAAGAAGGAACAGAGGGGGCCAGGTGAGGATATTCCAAAAAAGGCCCAGTCCTCTGTTTTTAACGCTACCTCGCTAACGCGGGAAATAGCGAATAGTTTGAAAAAAAAAAAAATATATATATATTAAACACGCCGTCACAATACTTATGGGAAACTTTTCCTCGTTACTTCGAACCCTTGAAGAACTATGATACACTTGCCAGCTGATAATTCCGTAGGAACTCAGGCACAAAATAATCCGTCCTAAGCTATATATAATTCATGTACGATACGACAATGACAAAAACTCAAACCTGATCTGATGTACGTAATTAGAACATGACGCGGGATGCAATTTCACACACAATATGGCTCAATCTCCCGAGTTCTGGTAAAACATTGCAAACCTGACTTTACTGACATCAACACAATAATGAGACAGCAATTATACACCATTTTGTCCAGCGGGTTACGGTACCAAACATTACGCGCACACAATCGTGGGAATGCCTAGTGGAGACAGCCATAACTTATGTAACTTAAGTGTTGTAAGCTCTATGATAACAACCTCCCTTTATGGCAATATATTGCAACGATTAACATATATATATAAAAAAAAGTCTTGGAAGTTGAAATAAAATGCTCAGCAGGAGACTACTTAACCTTCATTCTAAAACCTTTGCACCACGAAAACACAACACATACATGGGATTTCATGTTGTATAGCCATGAGCGTCACCGATTCACGCATT
Source organism: Panulirus ornatus (assembly GCF_036320965.1). Lineage (NCBI taxonomy): Eukaryota > Metazoa > Arthropoda > Malacostraca > Decapoda > Palinuridae > Panulirus > Panulirus ornatus. Next base: position 6,737,624 of record NC_092231.1, read on the forward strand.
GACACGCCCGGGTTTCGAACTCTGGGTGCAGCAGTCGGTCCACAGCCAATCTGTGGCTATTCACGCCTCCCCTCGGGACTGGTCGATAAATGAGTACCCGGTTTAAGATAGTGTGTGCGCGCGCGTGTGTGTGTGTGTGTGTGTAACGTTAAACACACAAATAGTAATCAAACGTACGAAGCCACCCTCTCCAGTTCATCAATCAACCTTGAGGTCTGTTATGAATTCTGTTGATCTAAAATTGAACTAACAATGGACTTGCATTACCGCACCGTCAGACCTGTTTCAATATGATTCATAATACAATTTAACCAGGGGCTGGATCCGTTATTTATAGCCGTGTCGTAGAAAACAGTATCCAATCATGTGGATATCGTACAAAATTCAAACGAAAAATGTCGTATGTAATCAAACTCTGACTGCCAGAGAGCTGTCATTAAAAAAGACAATAGCAGTATCGTATGATCGTCAAAGGAAATGAGAACATGAAAGTAAATCAAACTTTAACGGAAATAGAACGGGAGTTACTTCCATAAATATTCAAGCCAAGGATAGTTAGGCTAGGTTAGGTTAGGTTACAGAAGACTATACCAATTCTAGGCTAGTTAGGTTTAAGTTAGGTTACGGATGACTATACCAATCTCTAGGCTAGTTATGTTTAAGTTAGGTTAGGTTACGGAAGACTATACTAATTCTAGGTTAGGATAGGTTAGGTTACGGAAGACTATACCAATCTCAGGTTAGGTTAGGTTACGGAAGACTAGACCAATCTCTAGGTTAGGTTAGGTTACGGAAGACTAGACCAATCTTTTGGCTAGTTAGGATAGGTTAAGTTAAGGTACGGAAGACTATACCAATCTCTAGGTTAGGTCAGGTTACAGAAGACGATACCAATCTCTAAGCTAGTTAGGTTTAAGTTAGTTTTGGTACAGGAAGACTACTAATTCGCTAGTCATTTTTTTTCCATGACTGGTGCCGAGTTGAGCGCACGGAATAATATATCCAAACCTTACACTTACAAGCCTAGCTTAAATGTGTCCTCAGGGACTGCCTTTAAAAGACTTCGCTAATCACTTTCATGGTTATAATCTTGGTGCCTCGCATCAGCGCACCTAATTACTGTCAACCATGTTCTTCAGCTTAAGATATCTTGTTCTGCTGATCGCCATCGGCTTGAACTCGTTTAAGCACGATAGTTTGACCATTAGGGACAGTGGCCTACATAGCCTTTGACCGGGCTCCTCTGGGTACAGGTCCAAGATCTTCAAACCAAGTGTCATCGCTACGATCTAGGGTCGATGACCTAACCTTTGACCGGACTCTTAGGGGATCGGGTCAAAGGCTCTACCACAGCCCAATTCATCCGTTCGTGACGAGTTCTTGACATTTCAGAACCTCCGAACGCGTCTCTATATCAACACAATTGATACTCTGCTCAATCCACCGTAAGGTTAAAGTCTTCGCGCCTGAGAATGCCAACCCCTTTGTCTTCTAATTCTTTGTTCCTCTCAGGCGAAGGTCGTGAACTTCCGATTAACCTAAAGCACAGACAGGTCCCTCGCTCTCGTCTGGTGGCGTTCACGGGATATACGTGACACCAGATGTGTCTCAGGGACTCAAAACTTTATATTCGTTTACTACCTCCATGATTCCTGACCTATTGGTTTTACGCTATCGTACGTGATTCTCTCTCTCTCTCTCTCTCTCTCTCTCTCTCTCTCTCTCTCTCTATGTATATATATATATATATATATATATATATATATATATATATATATATATATATATATATATATATATATATATATATATATATATAAGATCATAATTGCCATCGCCATATATATATATATATATATATATATATATATATATATATATATATATATGGCGATGGCAATTATGATCCTTACCCTTACTTGACACCCAGAGAAATACGGTAGACTCGTTCCCAGGCACAGTGGTACCAGCTTCGCAACACAACCCTGACTCTCGCTGCCGGACACCTCCCGCACACACACAACCGTAAATTATGATTTTTCTACAAACCTCTCCACACTTCCCACCAATATATTTATCATTCTACCCCATGACATGAGTATTTTTCTTTTTTTTACGTTGGAGGCTCCAGTCACGGACAAGAGTTCACATCAAGGCCGGGCCTTAATTAAAACATAGAGAATTGTGAGAGGGAAAAAGAACAGATATGGAAAAGTAGAACAGACAAGGGTAATGTATGACATAGCCCTTCTGGGTATATAACTCTCCCGCCTGGGCTGCCACAACCAGGTGAACGGCAATGCTGAGAAAAAGGAAGAGATTACATAAATGTGCGACATTTTCTCCTTTCACATAAGGGCGAGTTCCCACGCTGTACAAGCGGACGGTGAACCCTGCTGTAATGTTGAACAGCTACCAATTTATCTTGAGACTAACGACCGCATTGTCCACAGGAACTTTTTTTTTTTTTGTTATTCTGAAATAATCTTTAAGAAATATCTTCGGTTATTATGTCGAATCCAGACATCCAATAACGGAAAATGTTTTGAACCAAATATGTCAAAGCTACACACACACACACACATACAAATATCACGAACATTTCATTTTTTAACATTAAGGATAACAATGACAACGTCCTCAACATTAACAGGAAACCAGAACTTCCAGGGTTGTCCACCATCGCCTCCAGCCGTCGGAGAGAATGTAAATGCCTTTTGTGAACTCACCTTCTGGGCAGTGGAACAGACCCTCCTCCTGTGGAAGAGAAAATAAAATCAACTCAAAAAATAAAAGCAATAAATCTTTATTAAAGTCTTATATATATATATATATATATATATATATATATATATATATATATTATCCCTGGGGATACGGGAGAAAGAATACTTCCCACGTATTCCCTGCGTGTCGTAGAAGGCGACTAAAAGGGGAGGGAGCGGGGGGCTGGAAATCCTCCCCTCTCTTTTTTTTTTTTTTTTTTTTTTTTTCCAAAAGAAGGAACAGAGAAGGGGGCCAGGTGAGGATATTCCCTCAGAGGCCCAGTCCTCTGTTCTTAACGCTACCTTGCTAACGCGGGAAATGGCGAATAGTTTGAAAGAAAGAAAAATATATATATATATATATATATATATATATATATATATTTTTTTTTTTTTTTTTTTTTTGGTCTCCCGCGTTTGCGAGGTAGCGCAAGGAAACAGACGAAAGAAATGGCCCAACCCACCCCCATACACAATGTATACACACACACGTCCACACACGCAAATATACATACCTACACAGCTTTCCATGGTTCACCGCAGACGCTTCACATGCCCTGATTCAATCCACTGACAGCACGTCAACCCCGGTATACCACATCGATCCAATTCACTCTATTCCTTGCCCTCCTTTCACCCTCCTACATGTTCAGGCCCCGATCACACAAAATCTTTTTCACTCCATCTTTCCACCTCCAATTTGGTCTCCCACTTCTCCTCGCTCCCTCCACCTCCGACACATATATCCTAAACATATATTCTAAACTGAGAGAAATGAATGGTTCCCTCGCACGCCACTCTTAGAGAGCGGAAATACGCAAAATATGCGTAAAACTTAATGTTTCTTTTGTTACAACAACTATAATGTAACTTCTTTTTTTTCACAGCCCTCGTGACGGAGCAAGAAAACGCAAGAGATAATTTCCAGTAATTTGTTCTTACACATTCTTGAATTGTGTTCCATTGCGCAATATATATATATATATATATATATATATATATATATATATACATATGGCGCATTGAGGCAGTACTTCAGTGCCTTGCGTCATGATGAACGACTCGTGTGAGTTATGTGTTGTCATGTGTTACAGGTGAGTTGAGGCAAAGTAATAGCAACCGGAGGTGCAGGAGTGAAACTTGACAGGCACTGAATTGCTGCCTCAATATGCCACAATCACAAACCTGGAGAGAGAGAGAGAGAGAGAGAGAGAGAGAGAGAGAGAGAGAGAGAGAGAGAGAGAGAGAGAGAGAGAGAGAGAGAGAGTTTACTCGTATGTTAATATTAGACAATTGCTTACAGTATTTACATACGATGAAAAAAATATTTGCACCACATGAATAGATACATGTCTACCACTCCACCTTCCCCAACCAACCCTGAACTAGGACGGGCGGGCGGGTTGGGTGGGGTATGTTCCGGGTTGTGCTGTGGTGGACCTTGAGGCCGCCGTCCAGTCACGAGAGATTTTAAAAGATATACGTAATTCCATCAGTCTCTCCTGCAAGATTTCTCTCCGTTTTCTATACCTACGAAAGCTGTTGGGTATAAATGACGGCTACTAAAACCTCTACTTCATTACTCCATTTCAGGGTGTATGTTAGAACTTCCGTGGTGTAGTGGTCAACGCTAGTGAGTCATCACGAGCCCAGCAAGTGTCGAGCCACCGCATGGTTCAAATTCTGGGCGTTGCAGTCAGATCACTTCCTCCCCAGGTGTTCTTCTTCCCCTTCGGGACTGGTCAATACACGGGTACAAGGCTAGGCTGGGGTGCATGTAATCACTATTTGTGCAATGGGGAGACAGTTTTACACTCGTTTTGCCCCGTCTCTTAACTTTGTATACACTTAACTTTGTATACACTTGTATACACTTTGTATACACTGTCTTTACTCGTGCACACACACACACACACACACACACACACACGTGTGGAAACACATAGGAATAAAGACGCGGTACACACATACAGAGGTTTAGAGAAGGGGCAACCATAGTGTAAAACCCCCTCTCCATAAAGTACAAATAAGTAATTTTCACACACACACACACTCCATATTATTTCAGCTAAGCGAATGAATGCAGGAGCCGCGTACAAGAAGCATAGACCAACAACTCCGACATTTAGGTTGAGCCGCGCCCTTGGCAAGTCGTGAGATTTTTTTTATATCCTTTTCCATGACGTTCCTTCCACCACATGTGTGCGCGCTTGTGAGGGATTTCCCGGCCTCCTCTGCATACAAATCCGGATTCATATTGTCCCGAGTCTACTTATTGCAAGAGTAATCATGCTAATATATCTGCCAACTCAAGCGTAAAAATGTTATTGATATTCTAAAGATTATATTTCTATCCAAAGCTCACGAATTTTGGACATTCACTGATAGTAAACATTGTCCTTTGACTACAAAGAGAATTCTAATGACTATGCACTTCATGCATGGCTTTTTAAAAGCAGTAGTATATATATATATATATATATATATATATATATATATATATATATATATATATATATATATATATATATGTGTAACCACAGCAAATCTAAAATATTCAAATATATACATCTGGTGATGTTATATGCATTCACTACCATACTCTAAAATGCTTGAAATACACAGTAAAGTTGTATCACCAAGCTCAAAACTTGTTAAAAAAAAATAATGAGAATGCAAACTGTCATTCAAGATGAATAAAATATCAAGAAGTATTTGGCATCCCCACCCCGACCGCATCTCGCTCGCCTATCCAACATTTCCTACTTAGTAGTTTGACGAACCATTTATCCCTCTAATAACCATTATCTATAAAAACAATCTTACATATACCGTACGAACACTGATCTGAATAAATAATTAGTCATTGAATAACATTTATCATAGCCTAAAGGAAAATTGAGAGGTTTTTCCCTCAAAGTTGGTAACAGTGTCTCTGTATCCCTCCTCCACCTCCCCCACGGAACCATCACCAGTGGCGCATCGAACACCTCGTCTGACACTTGAAATATTAATCCCGTCTTGCTCTCTGAACGCGTCTTTAGTTCGTGTATCGCCGGTATGGCTCCACTGCTGCGGGTTCGCTTTACCCACCTGTGAACGAAGCAATACTCTTCAGCATTCCATTTCCACTGTTTCTCGGCAATGACAAAAGGATGTATTATTTTTTTCCAAATTACTCCTTAGCGTGTGTGTATTAATCGTGATAATCAATGCCTCCAGTCACAACCCGTAGGATCCTTCAGCCTCACTGACTGCGGAGGAAGTCAATTCATCTCTAAGAATAGAATATACATAACTTGTACTTTTAATTTTTCACGTCCGCCTCCACATGATCACAGGAAATTCCATATCACAGTTTCTTTTAAAATTCTTTTCTAGGCTTTAAATGTTGTCTCCTGGATTCCAAGCCAAATAATTCATCAACTATTAACAACATAAAAGGCCGAAATGAGCCACACCAATGGATTATTATAGGTTCTCAGAGTTAACACCCTATCGCTTATAACTAAAATATTTAAACCGTTTGTCTTTACACTTTTGATCTTCATAGGAGTAATGAATGTGACTCGATAAGGGTCTATAGCGAGGATAAAGAAGTGCCTCTCTCATGCGCAGTGACTTCACAAGTTTCGTCCGCTACACTCAAACAGGTTTCGGCTTCCAAGAACCAGGAGCGTCCCACATACCCTGCAGCCCTTGCCATCCCGGCCTGAGGTGGAACCGGGCCCCCGGGGACCCTTCAGCTTTGCGTAGGTCACTTATCTACGCTCAAACATTACGCTTGTGAGGCAGACTTCTCGAACACTTACCGACTTTTAAGTGTCATATGTCACAGGTGTATTACTATTCCTTAAGTCAGCCCTTCGTGCTGGCTCAGAAACAATTCAATTGTTACCCATTTTCTTACTTTCATTTTATTTGGTCCTCTTGTAAACTATTACATCTACGTAGTAGTGCAAGTGACACATTTCTCCTTAATATCTGTAAAAGCTCAGCCACTCTGAGCCAGCTCCAGGCATATGACCACCAGGTCTGCAACAATTAAATCACACAGTGTAATGGTAACCCGACAGATGGCAGCACCGGCCGTACGTATGTAATCAGTAATTATCGTACATTAGCAGCAGTTTAACACGACATATTTTGACAGTGAAGCCTCGTCCTCTAATGCTAACAAGTTTTTGTTTACGTGTTTGACAAGACTTGGTTGGGATTTTGGCTTAATGACCATTGCTACGGGTGGCTACTAAATCCAGCAATGTACCTAGTCATCCTCGCTGTTGGCCAAGGTGTTGGTGTTGAAGCAGTTTCTTGCTAAATCAGTCGTCCTCCAAAACGACATGAAGGGCACCTCGGAAAAATATCAGCGAAAAAAAGTGAAAAAAATTCTCGTTTTCAAGGTCTTTCAATTGTCACAATATAAGAGATGAATAAGATGGAATATTACCAACAATCTTGGGAGGCAGATTAACTACACTACGAAATACTTAAATGTCAAGTCCCATTTCCCTGCAAAAATGAATGTCATTGTCGATACCAAATCCCGGAATTTCGCTCATTAAAAAGATGTAAACTCGTACGTAGGAAAAACATTTGATCCGAATACCTAAGTACCCACAAGAGAAGCACCAGGACTGTCATCTACTCAACTAGGTTGCGTGCATGTAATGGCAGGTTAGGAACGTCGACCATCTCCAGGAAGGCGACAGATGGCGGGAGGAGACGCCTCTCTTCAAATACATTATGGTTACCGACCCCTCAAGATCTACGCCCTGAGCAATACCTTATAGATGATAAAGATGATTCGAGTGGGCGACAACACCTACTCCATAAGATACCAAGGATAAACACAGACAGAAATGTCTTTTCGTATAGTTTACAAATGAATTTCTTACGTTTACACGAGCAGAATAACGTCTATATTACACAGATAACTTCCTCCCCTCCGCAGCTCTGTAGAGTGAAATGTTAAGATAAGTTCTTCAGACGCAGTGAGGCAGTGAGTGGCGGTCAATCCAGCAAGAGGAAGTAATTATGTGTCGTCCATGAGCGGGGGTCGCTCCCTCCTGCCCTTCACACAGGTACCAGAACAAAGACTTTGAGGAACGGCTCGCCTACCTGCAGGGGCCGCTGGCGTTTACTAGTTATCATACACCAACTTGCAATGGTGTTATCATGAAGCAAGATGGTCTCGTCTTTGCATACGGTGGCCACATATCGGCCGATAACGCTATCGCCTTTGGAAAAATGCCGTCGCAACTCCATTTAAGGAAAATTCTAAGAAACAACTTTGGGAATTGAGACTTCTACGAAGGTAGACGAGAGCAAAATATGATATGATAATAGTAGACACACCATTCTGGAAGCTACAGTGGCATTAGTCACCGAGTCGCTAGCCAATCGGAGGAAAGATCGAAAAAAGAAAGTTGGTTGATCTGAAGGTGGGCATGTCCTGCTGGGGCTCGTGCGTCGTTCGGGTACCCGGACGCTGGTCGTCCGCCCAGCCCACCCGCCGGGCCCACCTGCGTTACCAAGCACACAATGGCAGTTTCCGGTCTGGGTGACGGGCAGATCTTCCTAAAGACTCGCAAATTCGCCAATTTAACACCAATTCCCGGCGAATATTCAGGTTCTTACAATGCGTCTCTTGAGATTACTCCGAGTTAACGATTCGTGAAGAGTAAATTGGGCAATGCCAAGATAATTCTCAACATATTTATATATAGTTCGTATGATACGTTTAATACAAATATCGTTAAGTCACGTTATAGAAAAGAGACCACAATAGCAATCAACGAGAAACAAAGAAGTCGTTTCAGTTTCGGCTTAAAATATTTTATAGAGACGTTGGAGAAGAACCTGTACGTCCGTCCGCTCCTCGTCAGAACACAAGAACAGAACAATTCAGCATCAAGGCTACAGGTTTCAACCCCCCAGCCGATGTGATAGGCAACCCCTTAAGGAGGTTAGTTACAGCCGGATCCTCCTCCTCCCAGGACCAGAGGAAAGGTGTGTGGTACTGACGCGTCGACACCCGGGCCACTCCCCATCCTCCCACCTCACCGGGTGACGTGGGTGATTAGGGTGACGCACCGGGTGACGTGGGTGATTAGGGTGACGCACCGGGTGACATGGGTGATTAGGGTGACGCACCGGGTGACGTGGGTGATTAGGGTGAAGCACCGAGTGACGTGGGTGATTAGGGTGAAGCACCGGGTGACATGGGTGATTAGGGTGACGCACCGGGTGACGTGGATGATTAGGGTGACGCATCGGGTGACGTGGGTGATTAGAGTGACGAGAATGGCGGTATAGCTGGTGTTAGGTTTAGAGTGAAACGATGGTAAGTAAGATGTTAGGTAGAATTTGATGACCCTCTGATGGTTAGTTAGGTTGAGTTAGATGAAATGTGAGATGGTTAAGTTGATTTTTATGTGGTGGATGTGCTGATATGACCGCTCCCAGTCACAGGCGCGAGTGAAGAAGAACAAAAAAAGGGTGATTTAAGCCTGTAAGCCATGTAAGCCATGTTTGCTAACAATGAGAGGATGTTGCTGTCCTGAATACGTGATAAATCCAGCCAGTACCCGTTTTCTTTTATCACTCCAACGTTACTCAGAGAAAATTATGGTTTACTATAACCCATATTATAAAAAAACAGAGCACAGCGGCACTACGTTTAGCCACGGGGGGTGTACGTGAATTATGACGCTGTGGTACGATAGTCAAGCCGACATATCCAAGCTTTGCTCCGTACCATCATACTGCAAACCACCGTCTACGGAAAGTGTTATACAACCGTCCAGTTTGGAACCGAAGCGGTGAACTGGACGGTGTTATGGTAAGGGATGGCTCTCTCGTGTGAGTTGTTTATGATCAACACAACCGACTCGCACTACCGCCACATCCCAGGCCTCCTTGTCTGCGGTCTGGCGCGGTTATCATCGAATTCGCTGTCCAGAAATAACGGTATCAGGAAGATGGAGATGTGACAAGAGTAATTTATATATATTTTTTCTTCAGCAACGGAGTTCTAGAACACTTGGAACACACTACCTTCCGATGCAGTAAATAGAAAGATTATCCAAACCTTCGCATAACAGCTAGACAAATACGTGAGTGAATACGTCTTCTTCAGGGAGACAGAACGAAGTGTCAGCTGCTTCTACTCATGAAGGAGGGAACCTTCCGTGCACACTTCCCTATAAAATTTCCAAAGGCAGTATATTTATCCCATATGACACGGTGTCTTTCCTCATTTCTTTAATCCACCCGTTGAGCCGGAGGGAGGGAAGGTGTCTTCTGCTCTACAGTCCTGTTTCTCTCACAATTATTATAACTAGACAACCTCCTCATGGACCATAGAGTCTCCTGTCATCTGTTCTTCCCATAAATTCCCCTCTGTGGGCTCATAGGTATACATATATATATATATATATATATATATATATATATGTATATATATATATATATATATATATATATATATCCCTGGGGATAGGGGAGAAAGAATACTTCCCACGTATTCCCTGCGTGTCGTAGAAGGCGACTAAAATGGGAGGGAGCGGGGGGCTGGAAATCCTCCCCTCTCAATATTTTTTTAATTTTCCAAAAGAAGGAACAGAGGGGGCCAGGTGAGGATATTCCAAAAAAGGCCCAGTCCTCTGTTCTTAACGCTACCTCGCTAACGCGGGAAATGGCGAATAGTTAAAAAAAAAAAATGTATATATATATATATATATATATATATATATATATATATATATATATATATATATATTTCTTTCTTTAAACTATTTGCCATTTCCCGCGTTAGCGAGGTAGCGTTAAGAACAGAGGACTGGGCCTTTTTTGGAATATCCTCACCTGGCCCCCCTCTGTTCCTTCTTTTGGAAAATTAAAAAAATATTGAGAGGGGAGGATTTCCAGCCCCCCGCTCCCTCCCATTTTAGTCGCCTTCTACGACACGCAGGGAATACGTGGGAAGTATTCTTAATCCCCTATCCCCAGGGATATATATATATATATATATATATATATATATATATATATATATATATATATATATATATATAGTGGTCAACAAAAACATTCCTTCAGTGTGGTTGTCTCATCATCACCACAGCAGTCGAGCCACTATGGTCTCCACTGGACACCACGGCGGACCCTCACACATAAGTGCAGTTCTGGATGGAATCTCTGATTGAGGTACTCGCTCATGACTTCCTCTCCACCTGTGTAATATAACCCAAGGAGGAGGAGGAGGAGGAGGAGGTGGTAGGCGATGCTTCCTTCCAAGTCCCGCTACAGTAATTCTGACGTTACGACCACAACATGGCGTGGGGGGAGAGAGAGAGAGAGAGAGAGAGAGAGAGAGGCCCACTGGCTGCCGACAGAGCATGACTACGGCTACATCAAACGCCGCCAGTACAACCGGACCTTCGTCAGCAGTAGGCCACTGAACCCACCGCAGACGAACGTCTGTAAGTAGGTCTGGTGAGTAGTGGCACGGAGGACCTCCTCCTCCACTACCTTGATATAAGGAGGAGGAGGAGGAGGAGGAGGAGGAGGAGGAGGAGAGAGAGAGAGAGAGAGAGAGAGAGAGAGAGAGAGAGAGAGAGAGAGAGAGAGAGAGAGAGAGAGAGAGAGAGCATACATGACCCTCCTTCCCTTATATCGCCCTCACTTCTTGAGGCAGATCGCTTTAAATTTACACGTTGCCTTAGTGTGGACTCCCGTGTTCGTCGTCTATACGGGATTACACGGAAGCCTTTGCCACAATCTAACGGCCAGATAACCATGACAAAGTTGGTTCATAACCAAAGCCTCAGTGTTCCATACGGTCAACTCATTCGCTCAATGCAAAATGTGGATACAGCATCAGAATGTCAGGTATCTCATAACCAAAGATAGGGTGTTGTACCATATTTTTTCCAGGATACAGTTGGATCTCATCCTCGAAAGGTTCTGTTCTCTTCACAGTCTAAGACACAGTGTTCCAGTCTGTGTCCAGATCCCTGGCCACCGCCACAAACTTTACAATTTACAACATCTCCAGACAGGCTCAAAAACCGCAGAAATAATCATGGCAGAGCTTTTTCTAATACAAGAGGGACAACATCCTCGAGTCTCATGGTATAGTTACCTTCTCCATACACAGGGTTTACTTGAGGAAAGGAAATGGTGCGTCTTCGGGTGTGACCCCGGGGCTCACTGGCAGGCACAGACAGACCTACCTGTCCAACCTCAGAGCAGGAACGACTTGTCCAGAGCACAGCACACGAGGTGGTGATACCTATGAGGCTGGGCGTCGCACCCTTGCCTCACACCGGTACCAAACACAGTAGAGGCAAGGTATTCAAACATCTTTTAACAGCCACATGTGGATCACAGCCCTCCCACAGCCCCACATCCGCCTGGGGCAACATCCACACTCCATGTCCACACACATAGATAGACACACTGCTTTTTTTTTTTTGAGAGCCTTGGCTGTGGGGGGGTCCAGCATCAGCGCCTCTGGTCATGTTCTGTTGATCAGAGGCGAACGCACCGCAGGACAGAAACCCCCTGAGAGTCAGCACCTTCAGGAAGCAGAAATTCCTTATATAGAGTCACCGCCCTCACGCAAGGGGAATTTCCCCGCCCCCGAATCACCATCGTCAGGTGAGGGACTCCGAAAAAGTCACCATCGTCAGGTAAGGGACTCCAAAAGTCACCATCGTCAGGTGGAGGACTCCAAAAGTCACCATCGTCAGGCAAGGAGGGGACACCCACCCCATGAGTCACTGTCGTCAGGCACGGGAGTCCTCACAGTCACCACGGACATGTAGGAGGTACCCCTCCCGAGCCACCATGGCCCGTCAGGCGAGGCAGGAGAGACACAGGAGCAGTTCCTGTCCAGCAAGCCCAGCCTCACGTGTGTGTGTGTGTGTGTGTGTGTGCACCCTGTCCACTGACAGTGTGGGACAAAACGACTCGTCTACACTTAACATCTCACACAAGTCACCACTACATACCCTTCAACTCTCACGATTCTACATTCAAGCCTGTGTAGGTCGCTGCATTTGAGTGTCGACAGTAAGAATCGTTCATCTGTCCCATACACTGAACACGCGACGCACGAAACATTCGCTGCCATTACGAACGGTCGACCTCACCACGAATAAGGAGGACCCACGCACTACACTATCGTTGGTCGTGTGTGTGTGTTATACCGCGACTGCTCAGTGTGACACACACACACACACACACACACACCTGCTCTAAACCTCCTCCTGACGATGGTCCAACCCAGAATGACCCCGAGCGACCTTCGACCTCACTGGAAGCGGGTGGGACATGGCTCCTTGATGAGTCCCGCTTGCGACAACTGCGGTTTCATCTTGCGGATAAGGTCTGAATGGGAGGAAGGAGAAGTGAAGTGCTTTGGATACCTGGAAGATGACTTTGCAGCAGAGGGAACCATGGGAGCTGAAGGGGTTCACAGCGTGGGACAGGAAGGGAGGGAGGGAAGGCGAATGTCCTGGGTGCACTATGATGTGTGTGTGTGTGTGTGTGTGTGTGTGTGTAAGGAGAGGCTATTATCTGTGTGGGGGTATGGCTGATGGTACAGTAATAACGACAGTGCTATATGGGTGCGAGTTTTGGGTTCTGTATTCAACAAGAACGTGAGAGGACGATCATGATAGAAAACAAAATGCCTGAGACTGTATGTGACGTGAGGCGCGTTGATCGTACCAGGAAAAAACAGAGAACAATGTGTGGTAGTACGTGCAATGGGTAGAACTGACTATACGGGTGTGGTGGGTTGAGTCGGACACACGGAGATGGCGAGGGACGAAAGATCAAGATGATGTATGTGTCAGAAGTGGATGGGAGGATGGGAGGAGGGTGGATAAGAAAGAGCACGAATGGCTGACTGATAAGAGGCTGTGTGGGAGGGGTATCGGGGCTCAGAGGTATGCATGGAATTAGGATGACTCTGATTGGTGTGGGTCTACAGGAGGCGAGGTGCTGCTGCCACTGGGCTAATCCAGGATATATACGAAGCGGCAAGGTCATTACACCACGGGAGTGTCTGTGGGACTTGGTAGTGGATGGGGAGCTGTAGGTTCGGTGCATTACACATGACAGCCAGTGAGTGGATGTGTGCAAATGAAGTCATTGATATTCTGTTCCTGACGCTACCTTGGTAAGGCATGGAAAGCCTTTTTGTATACATGAACACGTGAATGAATGAATGAATATATATATATATATATATATATATATATATATATATATATATATATATATATATATATATATATATATATTTTTTTTTTTTCTTCTTTTAAATTATTTGCCATTTCCCGCGTTAGCGAGGTAGCGTTAAGAACAGAGGACTGGGCCTTTTTTGGAATATCCTCACCTGGCCCCCTCTGTTCCTTCTTTTGGAATATTAAAAAAAAAATGAGAGGGGAGGATTTCCAGCCCCCCGCTCCCTCCCCTTTTAGTCGCCTTCTACGACACTCAGGGAAAACGTGGCAAGTATTCTTAATCCCCTATCCCCAGGGATATATATATATATATATATATATATATATATATATATATATATATATATATATATATATATATATATATTCCTGGAAATATGGGAGAAAAAAATACAACCCATGATTCTTCTACGCATCGTAGAAGGCGACTAAGAGAGGCGGGAGTTGGAAATCCTCCACTCCTGTATTATCTCCCCCAAAGAAAAGGAACAGATGAAGGAGCCAAGCGAAGATTTTCTTTTTTTTTCCTCCAAAGCTCAGTCATCTGTTCCTCACTCACGCGGGGAAATAAGGAGCCCTAGTGTGTGTGTGTGTGTGTGTGTGTGTGTGTGTGTGTGTGTTTGAACATACAACTTTGCTGGAGTAATCTTTGTATTTGAGGATAATTCACTATACCTTCCCAGTGGCCAGACACTCTCTCCACATCCACAACGATATAATCAAGTTCACAACCATAGCAAAATGCGTTATAACAATTATACAGTTCCCACCCCAGTGGTCATATGTTTACTGCAACCCCTTCACTTGTGACACACACACACACACACACACACACACACATGAGACAGTTAAATGACAGAGTACCACAAGGAAAGTTAACCACACACCCACGTGTAAAATAACAGGGTTTTACCACGGGCGAACTAACGACCGAACCACCACGCCGCCGCCGCCGCCACGCTAACTGCCTGATTGGTCCAGTGACCCATATTGATGATATATTACACCCCCCCCCCCCCCAACATTAAGCTGGCTCCACCCGACGGAGGGAGGGAGGGAGGAGGGAGGAGGAGGGGAAGAGGAAATAGGGCTATGGTTGCCCTCCCAAGCCGCCGACCATGACGTCAGGAGGTGGGTTGTGGAGAGAAGGGGGGGAGGTTTTCATAGCCTCTCCACCCACTTACTCCCCGGGGGACGGCCACCCGACTATCACTGGGGTGGAGGGAAATGGCATCAGTGACTCTCCCCAAAGACTATCAATACATCTGAATCAGATATAAAAAAGAATTTTTTTTTCACTGAAATTTTTTTTTCACGGAATCGAACAATTGGTAACAGTGGTTCAATGGAAAGATGTCCGTCTGTCTGTCTAATGGCTTAGGTTCGGCGCCTGAACGTGCATTGGTAAAATCGTTTATATAAATTAATAAAACCAGTCCAGGTATGACAGTTCACTATGGTCGTATTTCAAAAAAAAAAAAAAAATCCATATAATATCACACGGCTGAAACTAGAACAGAAAATTTTCTGCTCACACAATTCTAAAAAGTTTTCCCCCACAATTTTAAAGTTTCCCCAAATCAGTTACTCTAAGTTAAGCGTCGTTCCTTCAGAACTATTTTCTTGTCGGTTGAGATGCCAGAGAGAGTTGTGGTGTGGATGGGGAGGAGCCTTCTGCTGTACTATCCTGTCTCCATCTATAGTGGTGGGTGGGGAGGTGCCTTCTGCTGTACTATCCTGTCTTCATCTATAGTGGTGGGTGGGGAGGAGTCTTGCTTTACTATCCTGTTCTCCATCTACAGTGGTTGGTGGGGAGAAACCCCTCTGTTTTATTATCCTCTCTCCATCTATAGTGCTGTGTGGGTATATATAACCTCGTCTTATTATATGACTTTCCCATATATTCCCTGTCGTCAGCTGATCACCACTGGTACAAGAAGCCTTAATGACATGGTTCATCAGTCTCCCCATACGTAATCACCCACTGGGATGGAGAAGGAGAAGCGTAGGGAGGAATAAGGGATGACTGAGGGTGAAAGGGAGGTTGTTGTTCCAAGGGTAGAAACATGGGAGCAATACATGCCTCATCCTCCACCAATCGCCGGGCGTTCCTCAGCCAGCCGTCCCCGCAACTCATCCGACCCTCCCCTGTGTTGTAAGGACCGACACAAGCAGCAGCCTAGCCTTCATATCACAAACTCTAAACAACAGATATATAAATCCTTTATTCACGTCAGTGGCGGCAGTTGAGTAATCTCAGGAGGGCCAGAGATAAAAATTCCACAGATCAGATATCTAAAAGCCTTTCTAAAACGCCACCTTAGCAACTGAAGGTACTTAAATCGGGTAATATCACAGCCTACTTCAGTAGACGTGGCGCACGGAGAGCACATTTCTTCACCACTTTCTCCTATTTCTCGGTCATAACCATTAGACAATCTTGTCACTCTACAGAAATCTTCACAGGAAGATCAAGACCCCAATCCCCCCTCTACTAGGCTATGAACTTCACACCATTAGTGTTATAATAACCGTAACGAGAGAGAGAGAGAGAGAGAGAGAGAGAGAGAGAGAGAGAGAGAGAGAGAGAGAGAGAGAGAGAGAGAGAGAGAGAGAGAGAGGATGCATGTTATTTTCTTTCTATGTCGTGTCTGGTTCTTGCCCATGTTACATATGGCTCACCTTCATATTAATTCTTTACCTGTATAGATATCTGTATCTAATCTGTTAGGCAGGTCAACATAAATCCTAAATATATTTGAAAATAAAAGATAATCTACACGGATTATCAGATGAATTAAGACGTTTTCAAAATACTTCATGTTTAGGATCGAATCATTTTTAAAAAAAAAATGTTTTGGGCTGAGTGACTTCCCTTATAACTCTACCTACGCCAAGGTAATATTCGATCAATGGGTCTTTTCCTACAAGATGAAGAACATCTTTATATTTTGTTACCTACCTATATAAAAGTGAATGCATAAATGTTCCAAGCAGCCTTTTATATTTCAAATATTTTCAAAACAACTCACAATATACATATCTAGAGAGAGAGAGAGAGAGAGAGAGAGAGAGAGAGAGAGAGAGAGTCACTAACCATTAGTCTCAAACGTAACTTAAAACATATAATGCTGTGTACTGTGAATAACATCCGGGACCAGAGGTGTACACATGTATACAGCAAACTCCCCATATCAGCAGTAAACACACACACACACACACACACACACACACACACCTACCTGACATTGACAAGGTCAATGTCAGCGGATGTTATGGTGGCGGATATATATGTGCTGGCTTCCGGCTCACCTGCCCCTCTCCTCTCCCTCACCACCACCATGGCCCTGAGTCATTAGCCAACAGCATCTTAATTACAGTCATTACACCCCCGACGCCTCAGCGAGATGAGTGGACGTAAACACTCCTTGAGATTCGCAACATCATCATGGTCTCGCTGTTTTCGGTTACATTCCCGTTTTCTTTGTGTGTTTATTTTCGAACTCCAGTATTGCCAACTGGTGTGTGTATGATGATTACCTGACAGTTCATGTATACGACCATTTTAGTATTATGGTGAATGGTTATTCAAATCTCTCTCTCTCTCTCTCTCTCTCTCTCTCTCTCTCTCTCTCTCTCTCTCTCTCTCTCTCTCTCTATTTCATTATTATCATTGTTATTATACTTAATCGCTGTTTCCCGCGTCAGCGAGGTAGCGCAAGGAAACAGACGAAGAATGACACAACCACTCTTATATATATATATATATATATATATATATATATATATATATATATATATATATATATATATATATATATTACATGACAGCTAGAGACTGAGTGTGAACGAATGGGGCCTTTGGTGTCTTTTCCTAGCGCGACCTCGCACACATGAGGGGGGAGGGGGTTGTTATTCCATGTGTGGCGAGGTGGCGATGGGAACAAATAAAGGCAGACAGTAGGAATTATGTACATGTGTATATATGTATATGTCTGTGTGTGTATATATATGTGTACATTGAGATGTATGGGTATGTATATTTGCGTGTGTGGACGTGTATATATATACATGTGTATGTGGGCGGGTTGGGCAATTCTTTCGTCTGTTTCCTTGCGCTACCTCGCTAACGCGGGAGACAGCGAAAAAGCAAAAGCTTTGTATGTTCTATGAAGGTGCGCGTTCATATACACTTTATTCGCATATATATATATATATATATATATATATATATACACACACACACAATTAATTTGACACGAACCACAGAGCTTAATGAACGACAACCATAGGTAAGTGTGTGTGTGTGTGTGTGTGTGTGTGATTACTATTTGTGTCTTACGAACAGCTGGGTGGGTGGATAGTCGACCCAGCTGCCGCGACCAGGGTTCGAGCCTACGAGGGGTTCGGTCCCAGGCAGCCCGTGCAAGCGAGACGGTCTGTAACGCTTACCGTTACACCACTGTGGTCCACGTGTGTGTGTGTGTGTGTGTGTGTGTGTGTGTGTGTAAGGAGGGTGACATACACTATGTGGAAAAACAATGTGAAGTTTGGGCCAGTCAGGATTAAGTTAATGGCGGAGTCGGCAGCAATAAACATGGGACAGATTGATACAAATTTGTTTCTAATCCAAACTTTGTATCTCAGTGGATGGGAATTGTTATAACATGCAAGTTTATATGTATGTATGTTGATAGGTTGAATGGCTACCAACTACCATAGGTCATTAAGCCAGATTCCGTACTGTGTATTACACACACAAATGGCGTCCTAGCTACGTCTCTTCGTTGTAAATCAACTTACATATTTCTTTCTTGTGTCTCCCATGATGATGTGATTATTACACGAAAGTGCACTTGGGAACTTATCGTGTTTCATTTCTCCGTGGACTCGTGTGTGTGTATATATATATATATATATATATATATATATATATATATATATATATATATATATATATATATATATATAATAAGAAAAGGCCGTGATCAGAGAAATTCAATTACCTGTGTCGTCTTAGCAGCCATAA
The DNA here is from genome assembly GCF_036320965.1 of Panulirus ornatus. Classification (NCBI taxonomy): domain Eukaryota; kingdom Metazoa; phylum Arthropoda; class Malacostraca; order Decapoda; family Palinuridae; genus Panulirus; species Panulirus ornatus. The sequence continues at coordinate 6,756,679 of NC_092231.1, forward strand.
AATTAAAATGGCTGAAGACAATGGGTGATGAAGATCAGGGAAAACAAATTCCGGTGAGCGAGGGTTATCCCCCCTCCCCCAACCCCACACGAGGTCACTGGATGTTACAGGACTGTGAAAGTGAGGAATGTGGAGGGCATGAGTTGGGGTGAAAGTTCAAAGGTCATGAGAAGGTAATATATATATATATATATATATATATATATATATATATATATATAGGGGATAGGGGATAGGGGAGAAAGAATACTTCCCACGTATTCCCTGCGTGTCGCAGAAGGCGACTAAAAGGGGAGGGAGCGGGGGGCTGGAAATCCTCCCCTCTCGTTTTTTTCTTTGTTTTTTTTTTAATTTTCCAAAAGAAGGAACAGAGAAGGAGGCCAGGGGAGGATATTCCCTCAGAGGCCCAGTCCTCTGTTCTTAACGCTACCTCGCTAGCGCGGGAAATGGCGAATAGTTTGAAAGATATATATATATATATATATATATATATATATATATATATATATATATATATATATATATATATATATATATATAAAGTCGAACTGATTTACAAATAGGAAATCTACTCTTGAAGGTAGACCATGGTTTGTGAAATATATGAGAACAATGAGATTCGAATATAGGTTGCTGCTGAAATGGGTGTTTGAGGATGATACAACTGACGTAGAGGAATGATGAAGGTAAGACAGCACACTCAGAGACCCATCAGGTTTTGAGAGATAAAGGCATTACTGTAGCTGGTGTACATACGGGATAATTTGATCATGCATACGGGATAATTTGATCGTGCATACTGGATAATTTGATCATACAAACGGGATAATTTGATCATACATACGGGATAATTTGATCAAATATACGGGATAATTTGATCATACGTACGGGATAATTTGATCATACATACGGGATAATTTGATCATACATACGGGATAATTTGATCATACATACGGGATAATTTGATAATACATACTGGATAATTTGATCATACATACGGGATAATTTGATCATACATACGGGATAATTTGATCGTACATCCGGGATAATTTGATCATACATACGGGATAATTTGATCGTACATCCGGGATAATTTGATCATACATACGGGACATTTCGATGCGAGTATCAAGAGTAGAATGGTTGAGCGACTGGAACAGTGTGCAGAAAAAGGATAATACAGCATAAGGTTACGGATGCAGATACCGGAAACAGAAGATGTGTGTTAGATGAACATCTTGTATGATCATGACAGCCCTAAACAAAAACAAAAACAATAGAGTCACTTCAGAAATACTTATATATGACAGGAGTTGACAATCAATACTGTGTCTTTCCCAGGTGAGAGGACGTGGGAGTGTTTGGTGTCCCAGATGAGGAGAGGACGTGGGAGTGTTGGTGTCCCAGGTGAGGAGAGTACGTGGGAGTGTTGGTGTCCCAGGTGAGGAGAGGACGTGGGAGTGTTGGTGTCCCAGGTTAGGACAGGACGTGGAAATGTTTGGTGTCCCAGGTGAGGAGAGGACGTGGGAGTGTTTGGTGTCCCAGATGAGGAGAGGACGTGGGTGGGTTGGTGTCCCAGGCGAGGAGAGGAAGTGAGAGTGTCGGTGTCCCAGGTGAGGACAGGACGTGGGAGTGTTGGTGTCCCAGGTGAGGAGGACGTGGGAGTGCTGGTGTCCCAGGTGAGGAGAGGACGTGGGAGTGTTTGGTGTCCCAGGTGAGGAGAGGACGTGAGTGTTGGTGTCCCAGGTGAGGACAGGACGTGGGAGTGTTGGTGTCCCAGGTGAGGACAGGACTCGGGAGTGACGGTATCCCAGAAGGAGAGACAGAACTCAGCACTGTGGGACTTACCTGGGATGTGTGGGCGGTGGGCAGGGCCGCCAGCAGGAACACCAGGGCCCCGAGATGTAACCACATCATTCAACTGAAAAAGAAAAAGAACACATAAGAAATATTATCATTAATTTGGTGTCGTGTTCCCCCACCGTCGACCAGCCCCATCCATCCAGGGGATGGCCACTACAGCAAATGGCTACCACGTACTTCATGAACTTTCTAGTTCTAATTAATGTAGTAATGTAAGACAGACAGACAGACAGCCATATATAAAAAAAAAACGTACACACAGACGCACACACACCACACATACATGAAAATACACACATACACACATATCTTATATATATACCTACACATCTATGCTCTAGCTACAAGTCTTCACTAAATCTAACAGACATAAGTAAACTTATACATAATACATGACACAAATAGATAATTAAAGTATCTATCAGCACACACAGGTCTGTGATAGTATGAATACAGAAGCCAGAGGGAAGGTCTACATCCTGCAGTGGTAATGTCCTCCATTAAACAAAAAGTAAATCTTGACCGCTTGGATAAGACGAATTATCTTCATTATCATTATTATCCTTATCATTATCATTACTATTATCATCATTATTATCATCATTACTATTATCATTATTATTATTATTATTATTATTATTATTATTATTATTATTATTATCATCATCATTATTAACATTATCATTATTATCATTACTATTATCATTATTATTATTATTATTATTATTATTATTATTATTATTATTATTATTATTATAAGTAGTAGTCTCAATATTATCAATATCAATATTCCACAACTGGAATCCTTCACAAGGAATTCTGCAGCTCTGAGGCTGCGCTCCAAACAGGAGCAGGGAAATGACTGTGCCCCTATCCTTGCAGTGACTCACGGAAGGTGACGCCGATTCTCACTCGCGTTTTAAGAACTTGCAGGAGTCCGGTAACACCTATCTTATATATATAATATAAAACGGCGCTTAACTACTCTTCACAACGCCCTCGTTCTGAATACAATTCATTTCCGGTCACCAAAACCAAATGCAAGTCGAGGAAAAGAATTGGAACAAATGCAAAGAAATGCAACACCACTAATTCCGCCATTCAACAATAAACTCCACGATGAACGACTCAAAATATCAAATTTCCTCTCTCGAACGGTAAAAAAAGAAAACGACACAGGTGTAATCATCATTTCGACCACACAGTTCACCATCCTCTCTTCACAACAGACGATGACAAGATATCCAGAGATATCAACAGAAAATGCCATCTTACATGAGCAGGTTACATTTACTTCTCAGTAGTAGAGTTATCCCCTACAACCTAGCTCCCTAGCCTCTACAACCTAGCTCCCTAGCCTCTACAACCTAGCTCCCTAGCCTCTACAACCTAGCTTCCTAGCCTCTACAACCAAGCACCCTAGCCTCTACAACCTAGCCTCTACAACCTAGCTCCCTAGCCTCTACAACCTAGCTCCCTAGCCTCTACAACCTAGCTCCCTAGCCTCTACAACCTAGTTCCCTAGCCTCTACAACCAAGCACCCTAGCCTCTACAACCTAGCCTCTACAACCTAGCTCCCTAGCCTCTACAACCTAGTTCCCTAGCCTCTACAACCTAGCTCCCTAGCCTCTACAACCTAGCTCCCTAGCCTCTACAACCAAGCTCCCTAGCCTCTACAACCTAGCTCCCTAGCCTCTACAACCTCGCCCCTACCTGGGCCATTACAGCCTTTCAAACCACCCAGTCTCCAGCACGGCTCCCCAGCGAATCCTGGTCTCCAACAGGCCAAGAACCCAAGATGGGCCCCCCAGGCCTCGGAGTGGGGCGCGATCAGAGTACATGCCCAAACTGTCTTGAAGACCAGAGGCGGGAGTGAGGGGGGGCGCCGGCTACCACCACCAACCAACCCCACCAACCATGTGAGCCCGGATCAGCGGGGCTGTAAACAGGTTCACAGGAGCTGCCAGGCCAACACCCGGCTCCTGGGACATCCAGTTCAGGAACTTCAGGTAACCACAGGCGACTCGAACCTTCGTCAGCAGCAACTCTCCTGCTACTTCGACGACCTCCTCCAGGTCTCTGAATCAACATTCACAGGAAAAAAAAATATAAAAGTAATGGTAATGACTCTTTGTGTTTTTCCTTCCTCAAACCTCCCATCTACACTTCCCTAGCGAGAATTCCCTCCACAACACCTGCTAAGAAATCGAGTTAGCGTATCGCTCAGGAGGAACGTTAAGGCTGGGGCTGGCGAGGTTGGTTCCTCCCCTCTGCGTGTCTGACTGGACCGTTACCTGGTGTGGCCACCTCGGCCACTGATCCACCTGCCCCCACGTCTCCTGCCAAGTGTTCTCTGCAGCCTCCCAGTCCCGTGGTGGCCGTACGGAAATATCACTCGTCGTACACCGTGTGTAAAGAGAGGGAACGAACGACTCAAAAGACCTGCATATATGACGTGCAATCTGGATATCAACACTCCAGAGTCTTGAGTCTTAGAACATCTTTAATGACGACGTTTAACAGAAAACTTAAAGAAAAAGAACATTTAAGATCCTCGATCGTCGTACTCTACGCCTCGTCTAAGAAGGGCCTCCTGGAAACAGTTTGTGTCACAACAGATGGAAGAGTGTGATGTGTGGCCGACCTGAGGCAAGTCTTTGGTAAGTGACATGGAACGGGCAAAGCATTTTCATATACCGAAACTCTTATGTTTGGTGATCACAAACATGGGTTGCTCTAGACTAACATCAGCTTATCAGACTACTTCCCATATATGAGATGATAGTCCAGTTAGCCTTTAGGTGTCTGATAACATCAATTTCCGACATATATAGTGTCCCATATCAAGAGGTTTTACTCCTCTGGAGTACTATGCATGCCTGGTGAGCCACGAGTGGAAGTCAACGTAGAAGCCAATCCAAGCGACTGCAGTCCTACACTTCCTCTTACAGATCCAGGCCTTTGAAGTCGTAAGATAAACCGGACAGTTAACCTGGAAAGCCACGTCTGGAAGTCATTATAAGAGCCAGGCTGGAGCCTGGAATATAGGCGAGTAGTTTCTTTAGAAAGCCATATGCCTGGAATACTCCTCCAGTATAGGTACCGTGTACACGGGAGCGTAAGGTCTTCCCTTCTCCCCGACTAGTGCCGTCTCGTCCAGGCGGCAAAAACTGGATATCGCTCTAACGGTGCTGCCCATCGACTTGGAACAGCCGGGTAATTCACGGTGGAGGGTGAGGGCAGGCAGCCAGCCAGCCAGGCTGCCTGCCTCCCTCCCAACCTAACCTAACCAGGCCTCAAACCAACCCTTGTAGATGCATTCCAGGTGTGACCCAAGAGATCCAGGTAAGAGTGGATGGAACCTTTGGGTGGAAGTGGGGAGTTTTCTTTCATCCCCGAACTCGATGGAAGGAGGCTTGAGGACGACGACACATTCCCTTGAACACAAGGGTAAGGCGGCCATTAAGTGTCATATCCTGGCCTTTTGACTCTCGGGTAAAAGGCGGTCAAGCAATCATGAAATGGAGGGTTGTGACGCCGTGCTCAGGGATCGCACCGTCGTGCTCAACGGTCTAAGAAAGCTCATTTCGTCTCTCTCTCTCTCTCTCTCTCTCTCTCTCTCTCTCTCTCTCTCTCTCTCTCTCTCTTCTCTCTCTCATGGAGACTCAGCAATGGCAAGGACTTGCCTCTTTTCTTTCGGCTTTTATAACAACACCGGAGGAAGGCTATGCCCATGCACAGCCCTGCACGGTCATTCATATTACCAACAACATCCCTCACAACCGCGTGACAACGCTGACATGATCACCCTCACACTTGACCCCTGACCGTGTCAACCAGCAGGGCTCCTCCTCCTCCTTCCTCCTGACGTCATCATCACAACAAACCCTCACAGACACGTAGATTCATCCAGCCGGACAACATCTCATCCAGAAGGAAAACACCTCATCCAGCCGGACAACACCTCATCCACAAGACGCAATGTTGCTTGATGTGTGAGTAACGCTGATGTTGTGAGGCCCGACGCGTCGGTGGGGGTGTGGGGTGAGGTTGAGCCCCCCCCCCCCCCATCGCAGGGCAGCGATCGCAATGAAGATGAAGCTCACTTACCATAACATGACCCTACCTACTTTATAAGATGTTCATTCCTTTTTTTTTCCCCTCCCGTTACGTCACGGAACCTAAAAATTTAACTACGTAACGTCACCTTCTACGACGGAGGATTGCAACCAGAGCAGCTATAGCAGCGACAGGTAAAAAAAAAGACAGGAGAGTAATGGCTGGCTTACAATCACGAGCAGCAGCAGCAGCAGCGGAATAGGGCAGGGAAGGATGACCCATGAAAACAGAGACCCAGAAAGGGAACGCCTTCAAGGTCAGCTCGGGTTGCAGGAAGACCACGTATACACCTTGTGTACTAGGCTCGTAGACCTGATGACATTGTCTACAGCTGACGCACTGGCAATACTGATAACCACCAGGACTGGAGGCAAGCTGGGGGGGTCTTCCATTACATTATCCTGACCTCACACTGATACATCCGCTGGTGTGGTGCTCAACATCCTCCCACTCCTTCCCTCCCACCATGAGACGAGACATGGAGCAACACCTCCTCTACTTGGTTAGAGCCAGTGGACTAATGGCTACGACGCATCGCAAAATATTTCCTTTCCTTACTTAGCCATAATGTTGCGATACAAGATGGCTCGATTCACGACTTAAAAACCAGTGGAATTTGTAATGGATGTAGGTAGTGTGGGAGAGTCCCATGCTCTAAGTCCTGATGTATTCTGTATGGTTATTCTAAGTGGTTAGTCCTGTTGTGTTCCGTACGATAACTCTAGTGTGTTCTGTACGATAGTCCAGGTGTGTTCTGTGCGATATTCCTGCTGCATTATGTACGATAGTCCAGGAGTGTTCTGTGCGATATTCCTGCTGCATTATGTACGATAGTCCAGGAGTGTTCTGTGCGATATTCCTGCTGCATTATGTACGATAGTCCAGGAGTGTTCTGTGCGATATTCCTGCTGCATTATGTACGATAGTCCAGGAGTGTTCTGTGCGATATTCCTGCTGCATTATGTACCATAGTCCAGGTGTGTTCTGTACAATAGTCCAGGTGTGTTCTGTACAATAGTCCAAGTGTGTTCTGTAAAATATTCCTGCTGTATTATGTACGATAGTCCAGGTGTGTTCTGTACAATAGTCCAGGTGTGTTCTGTACGATAGTCCTGCTGTGTTCTGCACGACAGTTCCGGAGCGCCTCGTATCATGTCTTGACTTTCATGGCATTGCTTCCTCAATATACAACTTCTGACCCTACGTGTATTCACTAGTGAAAAAAGACACTTATAATTACCCATTTGTAGTGTACAGGGAGGGAGTGCTACACTCATGGAACCCCATCTCTTGATTTTCATACCATATAACTTTTGAAACATCTGTCATGTCCATATTCACTGTCTCAAACATTTACATCTTCTCCACATGTATCATGCTTAAGTTCATGTTACGTCCTTTGCTTGTTCTATCTTTGCACTAAATGTTTTTAAATCAAAAAAAAAAAAAAAAGGTTTTTGATCAGCTTGCCCCTTACTTTTTTCTTCCATGGTGGCCAAATTTTGTTACCCTTCTCTGGACATTTTTTCTTCATCACTGCTTTTTTTTTAAGGGCGATGACTAAATTAGAGAAACACATTCTGATTTTCGTCTTATGGAGGATATGAACAGCTTGCTGAAGATTTTCAATTAATACATATAATGGAATGCTATTCTAACATTTGCCAGCAGACAGTCACCCTTATCAGTCTACTTAACATGGGAGATTCTGGTTATCGAAGCCTCCTTTCGCAGTGTCCAATTCTCATGAGGTAGCCATCACTGGGGTCGCCTTCTGTCGATCATGTAGGTCGTGGTGAGCCAACAAGTTGAGGATCTGGGTGCACAAGACGCCAGAGGAACCAGTTTCGGGTCGCTGACGCCACACCGCCTTATATAACGCGGAGTAAGAGAAACAAAATAACGTCGGGATGATCTTCATATGACGAAACGACCCCTAAATCATCAAAAATATGTTAAAAGTCTTTATATAAAAAACCACAAAAATATGTTAGAAGTCTTTATATAAATACGACGTGAACTCTAAAGACACGCTAGAAGTCTATAAATAAAGTATTTCATGAATACAGACGCTGATTACGTAACAGGTCCTTATAAAACGCATACAAACCATTATATAAATAACACGAAAATGCCACCAACCAATAGATATTAATTCTCAACAGGGGAACCATGTAAGGTTTGGGGTAACGTTTGGCAACACTGCCACCGACTAGGTATGGGCCGACAGACTATCTGATACATTATGAAGTCTTCCAGATACATACAGAGTGACCTTGTACACTTCGTAGCTACAACACTGGACTGGAAATACTGAGACGGCTCGTCTGGAGCATCCTTACAACACACAACCACGTCTTATATACACTGGCCGCATGAGTAATGTCACAAGCTCCAAAAAGCATAACAATGTACGATAACTCACAATCTCACAATTATAATAATGTACGATAACTTGATGATAGAACAAATAATACTACACCTTTGAAATAGCAGAGGGCGAACTCACTGACGTCGCATGACGTGGTAGACATTAATATAAAGCTATTAGGCAGACAAACAAACACACAGGCACACACATCATGTGGTAAACAAACAGACAACAGAGCGCGACATACAAAAGTCACCAGCAAACTCAAACACAATACCAGCGGAAGACATCAACCCAACCAACACTAGGCAGTAGACACTATCGCAACACTGGGTAGTAAACATACAACAATAGCCAGGAGACAAAGGACGAAGTACACCATTAACGAACACCATTAACGAGAGGAGAACGTCGAGATATTACGTAAACAAATCATGGCTTGGCAACTCACCGTCATGTCCAGCACACCTTGACACTAGAAACTATTAACACTGATCGGTTTAATTTAAAGGAATTACTTCATCTTGAACTACAAGGCACTGATATAAAAAAAAAACCTCCTCTGGCGCCTTATATATGACACTAACGGAAGGAAAACATTATCCATATTCGTTTAAAATCCTTGATAACAGAAAGTGGATGATTAATAGTATTATTAAACGTTCAAATTTCCACACATCCAACCCTAACCACCTCCCCTAACCACAACAATGTTATCATGGCCGCTCCCCCACAACCATGAGGAACAGTGAAACAATAGCTTCCAAGACAAGCTGAAGCGAGCCGCCATCATGCTGCGTCACTGTTGCCACCGTGGAGGCAGCAGCACACCAACCTTCCTCAGAACCCGTTTCCATACACGAGTAACCCCATGATACACACATCTCTCAAGACATCATCCATACATCCTTCACATAAATGCTCTTAATAACACCAAAACATTCGTTCTTCACTTCGTTTCAGTGTGCCACGCATGATCAACACTTAACACAGTGGGGTCTGGGCGGGGAGACGAGAGGAGTTGGTAACAGTGTTGCAAGATACGGGTCAGGGCTCGGCGGCTGGAGTCACTGAGGAGGTAACTGTGTAACATGGCCGAACACACACACACACACACACACACATGCCACTACTTTGGCTATACGTCTTTATTTACCAAACAGCTCTAGCCATCGTGCATTATCATGACAAAAAAAAAAAAAAAATGAAAAGAAACGCGTCAATGTCCAGCACTGTTTGTCGATGTGTCTTACATAAAGTGTGGATCTGGAGGCATCCAATACTCGTTAGTATTCTAGGAATTAACACTTAATGAAAGACTTGGGTTAATTTAGCTACATGTCCATGTGCAGCCATTAAGTTAGAACGCTTAATAAGCTTGTATCACACGGACTGACCAAGATTATCTTGTGGGTTTTTAGAGATAAGTTGAAACGAAGACATATTGCGAGCAAACGGGTTGTGGGTATACTAGACTGGACGAATATATGTTATGTAATTAACACATCTGTCTCCTGTGTTCTCAGACAATGATATAATCATCCTTCTCAGTTATCATTCTTTCCCGTTATTGTATATATATATATATATATATATATATATATATATATATATATATACATATATATATATATATATATATATATATATATATATATATATATATATATATATATATATATAACTTATTCAATATAGTCTCCTGCTAAGATCATAAGAGATAATGTACAGATAAACGTATAGAGATTTTGAAGGGAAAACAGGTTCAGAAAACAAATTGTGAATCTGTGCTGAAAAAGCGGGAGTTCCTGAGCCCTGGCCCGGGCGCAGGACCCATAACGGAGCAGCTGTACCTCCCTCCCTCCCTCCAACACAGCTGGGGCCCTCCACCACCACCCCCTCCAACACAGCTGGGACCCTCCTCCACCACCACCTCCAACAAAGCTGGGGCCCTCCTCCTCCACCCCCTCCAACACAGCTGGGGCCCTCCTCCTCCACCCCCTCCAACAAAGCTGGGGCCCTCCTCCTCCACCCCCTCCAACACAGCTGAGGCCCCCCCCATCCCTCCAACACAGCTGGGGCCCTCCTCCACCACCCCCTCCAACACAGCTGGGGCCCTCCTCCATCACCCCCCCAACACAGCTCAGGGCCCTCCTCCTCCACCCCCTCCAACACAGCTCAGGGCCCTCCTCAACCACCCCCTCCAACACAGCTAAGGCCCTCCTCCTCCACCCCCTCCAACACAGCTGGGGCCCTCCTCCACCACCCCCTCCAACACAGCTGGGGCCCTCCTCCTCCGTCGCTCCCCAAACATGTTTACCGGTTTTGTCTCCCCCCTCCCCCCGCTGGACGGGCAATTAGCGATGCTGTCTAGATGCTTTGTGGATACTTGTTAATGAATGATGATGGACGGAGGCCACAGCCAGATCAGAATATGTCTTTAGGGAGTTAAGGTGCGGAAGTTGAATGTCATTCATGGGTCAGTCTCGTTCATAAAGCTGTGGGTAAACTATATATATATATATATATATATATATATATATATATATATATATATATATATATATATATATATATATTATTCCTATGAGTCCACGGGGAAAATGAAACACGATAAGTTCCCAAGTGCACTTTCGTGTAATAATCACATCATCAGGGGAGACACAAGAGAGAAATGGCGTCCTATTTTTTTTTCCAAGGATTCCTGACCATACCAGTTATGTACCCCAGCACTCAGACTGCCCCAACACACACACACAAAAGATACTTATATTTAACACAGTTAAATCTGACATTTAACGTACGCAAGCTATCGTCCACCGTACACCAAATTACTTAAGAGTAAATGGCAGATCCCTGGTTCGTCTTATAACAGTAATAGTGCCCATATCCGCAGCCATTTAATGCATCATCTTTACCAGGTAAACTACCAAGTGATCATGTCACATTCTATGTTGCAACAAGTGAGCCAAATGTCAACATATGTCGTAGTGAATAACTGGTCGTTCTGCCGACCACTCACTCTGGGTTAATCGTTAAATTTCATGATTAGTTCGTTAAAGTCGACACTATTTATTTTTTCTTTCTTCCTTTTTTCACTAACTCTCGTGAGTTCTGTTACCGTACCGTTATACACTTAGGCCAGGGAGTTCCTAAAGGAGCAC